>NC_134361.1:123146143-123288643 GCF_048569485.1 Anomaloglossus baeobatrachus
GTCTGCAGAGAAGGAGCCGGAGGAGGGGGCCGCGGGGGATCAGCGCTCCGGTATGTATGACACCGGGGGACACCAGGGGGAGGGTAGGGGGGGACCCGGCAGGGCCTAGGGAGCAGGTTTCTGTCGTATGTGTTATGGCACATACGACAGAAACCATAGGAACACTGTAAATGCGGCCGGCGCGCTGCTGTGCTCTCCGATGCGCGCGGCCATCTTGGATTTTCGGGAGGGGGTTGGGGGTCGGGGGGGGCACTTTGGGGATACCGAGGGGACCGGAGGGAACCGGGAAAAAGATTTATCTCCCATCTGGCATGTTTGATCATGCCAGATGGGAGATAAATGATTTTTTACCGGCGCGGTCATTTACTATAACTTGATGATCGGTATACGGTGTATACCGGTCATCAGGTGAGCGGGGACCGGAAAAACCGGCCCGAATCATGATCTCCAGGGTCTCAGCTACCCCCGGCAGCTGAGACCCCGGAAATTTTCTGACTCTGGGGGGCGCTAGATCCTTTTTTCCGACCGCCGTTTTAAAACGGCAGAAAGGAATAAGTACCCTTTTTTAGTGCCGTTTTAAAACGTAACGCGGTCGTAATGGGGTTAAACTTGTCAAATAGTTGGATATTGACTAAAAGGGAAACTTAATATGGTGGTTATGGTGGTTTCCTAAAAAGAGCCACTCTTTGGCTAGATCCTTCCCGGAGGGATATCTGGCTAGTTTTCTGTGTCGAGACTCTTATTGTTATACACAGCCAAGATAAGCACTCGGCTGGGGGTTGCAGCCTGTTGCCATATGGTTTATCTGTGCTGGGTATCATAATATGGGGGAACCCTATGCCAATTTTTTCATTTATTTATTTTTACACCAACAGGATGCACAGACAGCGCCTCTTATTGGTTGCAGTCAGACACACTGTCACACAGGGTGGGGTCGCATCTCCAAAAGAGATGCTGGGACTGCCAATATGCAGGGGAAGCAGTACATATGCATGAATATAATGAGCGGCCCTGGAAATAGTATGAGCGGCCCCAGAAACAGTGTACATCCATGCAAGTGACTGAGTATAATACGCCTGCTCTCCAGTTTTCTTAATTTTTCCTTTTTTTTTTTTTTTTAATTACCCAAGTTGGCGGACCGGATCATTACCCAGAGTTGTGTGAGAACTCCAGGGTCAGTGTTTGGGTACTTTTGAACCCACATGGATGCGGACTTTTACAGTCCAGGTCCACCCATCACTAATAATCAGGGAGGCATCTGATTGACTGCAAATTTATTCTATAACAGGACAATGACTCCAAACATACAGCCAATATCATTCAGCATAAATAAAAATATTGAATCCTGGAAGTAATAATCCGGCCCCATAGAGCCCTCATTTCAACATCATCAAATCTGTATGAGTTTACATTCCGAGGTAAAAGAATTTGCGTAAGCCTACATCCACAGAAGATCTGTGGTTTGTTCTCAAAGATGTTTGGAACAACTTCCCTGCCGAGGTCTTTCCAACACTGGGTGCAAGTGTGCTAAGAATAATTAATACTGTTTTGAAGGCAAAGGGAAGTCACAAAAAATATTGACTTAACTTCGATTTCTCTTTTCTTCACTGACTCTTCATTGTATTAATTGATAAAAATGTACTATTATCAATTCTATTTTTTTTTTTTAAAACTATTCTTACTTTGCAGTACTTTTTTACACCTGCCTAAAACTGTTACACAGTACTATACGCTATTCTCACAGTTGTGTCATGTGTGACAGACAGTAATGTGGTTTCTGGCCAGGAAAGGTCACTGCATCTGACTGCACAGAATGCTCCCTGACTTTCCTTTGTTCCTGATGTCAGTATTCATTGGTATAGGTAGCTTTCCTGCTGGATTCATCTCTCTCTTTTGGACCCAGCAGGAGCTTGACTTTCACTCACCTGTTGCTCAGTATTCCCTTAATGTTTAAATACCCCTTCCTTTGGACTGTGCTGGTGATATTTTCAGTTCCTTTAACCCCTTTACGACCAGCCGATTTTTCGCTGTCCGTTTTTTTTTTCGCCATTCTTTTTCTGAGAGACGTAACTTTTTTATTTTTCAGTTAATATGGTCATGTGAGGGCTCATTTTTTGTGGAATGAGCTGCACTTTTAAATGAAACCATCAGTTTTACCATATAGTGTACTAGAAAACGGCAAAAAAAATTCCAAATGCAGAAAAATTGCAAAAAAAGTGCGATAGCACTATGGTTTTTGAGATATTTTATTCACTGTGTTCAGTATATGGTAAAACTGATGTGTGGGTGTGATGCCTCAGGTCAGTGTGAGTTCGTAGACACCAAAAATGTATAGGTTTACTTTTATATAAAGGGTTAAAAAAAATCGGAAGTTTGTCCGAAAAAAGTGGCGCACGTTTTACGCCATATTCCGTGACCCGTAGCGGTCTCATTTTTCGGGATCTATGGCTCAATGACTGCTTATTTTTTGTGTCTCGAGCTGACGTTTTTAACAGTACCATTTTTGCGCAGATGCTACATTTTGATCGCCTCTTATTGCATTTTGCGCAAAAGTTGTGGCGACAAAAAACATCGTTTTGGCGTTTGGAATTTTTTTGCCGCTACGCCGTATACTGATCAGATTAATTGATTTTATATTTTGATAGATCGGGCATTTCTGAACGCGGCGATACCAAATATTTTTTTTAACCCTTTAATTTTCAATGGGGCGAATGGGGGGTGATTTGAACTTTTAGGTTTTTTTAATAATTATTTTTTAAAACTTTTTTTTAACTTTTTTTTTTATTTTACTAGTCCCACTAGGGGGCTATTGCGATCAGCATTCCGATCGCTCTGCAGTATCTGCTGATCACAGCTACAAGGCTGTAAACAGCAGATACGCTCTCTTCCTCTTATGCTGTGCCGCTGGCACAGCGAAAGTGAAAGCAAGTCAGGTGTAGTACAGGAGTCATCACATGACCCTGTGCTACCATGACAACTATCGGGAGTCACGTGATCGCGTCACGTGACTTCCGGTATCGGGCGGTAAGTAAATGTTTACCGATATCACGCTTATAATGGCGCTGTCACATATTGACAGCGCCATATAAGGGGTTAAACGGCACGAGCAGATAACGATTCTGCTCGTGCCTAGCAGGCACACATCTCAGCTGTGAAAATCAGCTGAGATGTGTGCCGATCGCAGCATGATGCTGCCGGCAGACCGCGGGCAGTAACATTATGACCGCAAGGACGTAATTTTACGGCACGCGATCGTTAAAGGGTTAAGCAGAGGTTGTAAGCACGTGGTTTGTACTCCTCTGTGGTATCTTTGCTGAAAGATCTGCTGAACTTATACCTGAGTCATTTCATGATAAGTAGTTCATGCTTTTCCCCCCTGTGTGTTCCCCTTGATTCTTCTATAGTTGTTTAGTGTTGTTGACAAAGGGGCTCATTCCATCTGATCCCTATTTAGGCCCCAGCACTAGAGATATCTAGTAGGGTCAGGTTTCCGGCTTGGCGGCTCACCATCTTCCCTATCGCTAGACACAAGATTTCCCTTCCCTTCTGCTGTGCGCTTGGTACTTCCCCATACCTAGTGTGACAGCTAAACTGTATGTACATACTTACAGATGCCCCACTAAATATTTACCAGTAGAAAATGTTTGTCACTCCGGGTGGTATGATGTATATCCAGACAATAATGCAAAAAAGAGCATGGCACTCTTCAGTTTCAATACATAAAACTTTATTGTTCTGTCATTATGTCAATTGAAGAGTCCACATTTGACAAGGTTTTCAATGTTTCGGTTTTCCTGCACCTTGATTATGGCAAGGTACAAAATAGATAGAGAACAACTGTATGTATAGATTAGAAAACACTATGAAGAAAATGCAGTGGTATTACATATTTATGATCATGCTAGAAGGTGGCCCGATTCTACGCATCGGGTATTCTAGAATTTACGTATTGTGTAGTTAATGTATGATTTTTGTTATATACAGTGCCCACAAGTAGTATTCAACCCCCTGCAAATTTAGCAGGTTTACACATTCGGAATTAACTTGGCATTGTGACATTTGGACTGTAGATCAGCCTAGAAGTGTGAAATTCACTGCAGCAAAAAAGAATGTTATTTCTTTTTTTTTTTTTTTTAAAAATTGAGAAAAGTTTATTCAGAGGGTCATTTATTATTCAACCCCTCATACCACCAGAATTCTGTTTGGTTCCCCTAAAGTATTAAGAAGTATTTCAGGCACAAAGAACAATGAGCTTCACATGTTTGGATTAATTATCTCTTTTTCCAGCCTTTTCTGACTAATTAAGAACTTCCCCAAACTTGTGAACAGCACTCATACATGGTCAACATGGGAAAGACAAAGGAGCATTCCAAGGCCATCAGAGACAAGATCGTGGAGGGTCACAAGGCTGGCAAGGGGTATAAAACCCTTTCCAAGGAGTTGGGCCTACCTGTCTCCACTGTTGGGAGCATCATCCGGAAGTGGAAGGCTTATGGAACTACTGTTAGCCTTCCACGGCCTGGACAGCCTTTGAAAGTTTCCTCCCGTGCCAAGGCCAGGCTTGTCCGAAGAGTCAAGGCTAACCCAAGGACAACAAGGAAGGAGCTCCGGGAAGATCTCACGGCAGTGGGGTCATTGGTTTCAGTCAATACCATAAGTAACGTACTCCACCGCAATGGTCTCCGTTCCAGACGAGCCCATAAGGTACCTTTACTTTTAAAGCATCATGTCAACGCTCATCTACAGTTTGCTCATGATCACTTGGAGGACTCAGACAGACTGGTTCAAGGTTCTCTGGTCTGATGAGACCAAGATCGAGATCTTTGGTGCCAACCACACACGTGACGTTTGGAGACTGGATGGCACTGCATACGACCCCAAGAATACCATCCCTACAGTCAAGCATGGTGGTGGCAGCATCATGCTGTGGGGCTGTTTCTCAGCCAAGGGGCCTGGCCATCTGGTCCGCATCCATGGGAAGATGGATAGCACGGCCTACCTGGAGATTTTGGCCAAGAACCTCCGCTCCTCCATCAAGGATCTTAAGATGGGTCGTCATTTCATCTTCCAACAAGACAACGACCCAAAGCACACAGCCAAGAAAACCAAGGCCTGGTTCAAGAGGGAAAAAATCAAGGTGTTGCAGTGGCCTAGTCAGTCTCCTGACCTTAACCCAATTGAAAACTTGTGGAAGGAGCTCAAGAATAAAGTCCACATGAGACACCCAAAGAACCTAGATAACTTGGAGAAGATCTGCATGGAGGAGTGGGCCAAGATAACTCCAGAGACCTGTGCCGGCCTGATCAGGTCTTATAAAAGACGATTATTAGCTGTAATTGCAAACAAGGGTTATTCCACAAAATATTAAACCTAGGGGTTGAATAATAATTGACCCCACTTTTATGTTGAAAATTTATTAAAATTTAACTGAGCAACAGAACTTGTTGGTTTGTAAGATTTATGCATCTGTTAATAAATCCTGCTCTTGTTTGAAGTTTGCAGGCTCTAACTTATTTGCATCTTATCAAACCTGCTAAATCTGCAGGGGGTTGAATACTACTTGTAGGCACTGTATATATATATATATATATATATATATATATATATATATATATATATATATATATATATATATATATATATATATATATATATATATATATATATATATATAGATGTTGTTGTCTGTAGTTACCAAGTGTTTGTGTAGGGCGCTGTACATGTTCTGGGTGTTGTCTGGGTGTGGCGGGGGGTGAGAGCGGTGTTGTATGTGTGTTGCGTGTGTTGCATTGTTTGTGGAGCGCTGTGTGTCTGTAGCGTGTTGTGTGTTGCAGGGTTTGTGTGGGTGTGGTGTGTTTTGGGGGGAGGTATGTTTTGTGCAATGTGTGTGTGTTGCGTGGTATGTGCGTATATTTATGTATGCCGCGGTGTTTGTGTGTTGGGTGTTCTGTGTGTGCAGCGTTGTCTGTGTGTGTGGGTGTCTGTGTAGGGCGGTGTTTGTGGTTCCCAGTGTGTGTGTGGTGTGTTGTGTGTGTGTGTGTTGGGGGGAGGTGTGCACCTCCCATCGTGCTCCATCCCCTATGCTGCGCACCCCCCCATCGTGCTCCATCCGCCATGCTGCGCACTCCCAAACGTGCTCCATCCGCCATGCTGCGCACTCCCAAACGTGCTCCATCCGCCATGCTGCGCACTCCCAAACGTGCTCCATCCGCCATGCTGCACACTCCCAAACGTGCTCATCCGCCATGCTGCGCACTCCCAAACGTGCTCCATCCGCCATGCTGCGCACTCCCAAACGTGGTCCATCCGCCATGCTGCGCACTCCCAAACGTGCTCCATCCACCATGCTGCGCACTCCCAAACGTGCTCCATCCCCCATGCTGCGCACTTCCCATCGTGCTCCATCCGCCATGCTGCGCACCCCCCATCGTGCTCCATCCCCCATGCTGCACCAGCATCAGCCTCTCTCCTCCCAGCATCAGCCTCTCTGTCCCCAGCATCAGCCTCTCTCCTCCCAGCCTCAGCTTCCCCCAGCATCAGCCTCTCTTCTCCCAGCCTCCCTCCTCCCAGCCTCCCCCAGCATCAGCCTCCCCCTCCCAGCCTCCCCCAGCATCAGCTTCTCGCCTCCCAGCCTCCCCCAGCATCAGCCTCTCTCCTCCCAGCCTCCCCCAGCATCAGCCTCTCTCCTCCCAGCCTCCTCCAGCATCAGCCTCTCTCCTCCCAGCCTCCCCCAGCATCAGCCTTCCCCAGGATCAGCCTCTCTACTCCCAGCCTCCCTCCTCCGAGCCTCCCCCAGCATCAGCCTCTGCCGACACTCACAGATCCGATCGCATACACTCACACACACACACTCACACATCAGAACACACACACACACACACACACTGACGATATCGCACATATGCGCTCACACTCACAACATCCGGAGATACCACATGCTTCTGGCCATGTGATCCTCCGGCAGGTCCTGGAAGGTAACTCCACAGTATCGCCGCCGAGAAGCAAGCGATATCCCAGGATGTTGTGAGTGTGTGGATGCGATGTGATGTGTGTGTGAGAGTGAGTGTGATCTGATGTGTGTTGTTGTGTGTGTGCGTGTGTATGTTCCGCCGCTGCAGGACCTTGATGCGCTGGTAACTATGCTACCATGGTTACCAGCGTATCCCATCCCCCGCTCGCACGGGAGCCCACACCAGCATACGGCGGCAACCCCAGCAATGCGAGGGTATGTGTCGGCTGGGTTGGCGGCGTACGCTGATGTGGGCTCCCGGGGGTACAGTACTCACCTGGGAGTCGTGGCTCCGTGTCGGTTCGGGGAATGCATGCGGGGGGCGGGGCCAGAGCGAGCGTGCATTGCGTGAGGGGGGCGGGGCGTGGCCGAGTTGCCAATGCGTGCAGGGTGCCGGGGCGAGAGGCCAATCCGTGTGGGGGGCGGAGCCTGGGCGAGCGGCCGGCCAATCCGTGTGGGGGCGGAGCCTGGTCGAGCGGCCAATCCGTGCGGGGGGGGCGGGGCCATGGCGAGCCCAGCGGCCAATCAGCTTTGTGTCACTGTAAGGACACAATTTTGGAGCAAGACAGGCAGACAGACAGAATAAGGCAACTATATATATAGATTGTGTACAAATTGAGTAAACATTGCAGATAAATACAGTATACACACCGACATATTGAACACACAACTCAATAAACAAAAAGTAGTGAAGTTAAAATCTTATAAAAGCAGACAAAAAAAACAGAAATCTTAGCCATACATTAGCCTGCTTACTGTTGCCTGTACGTATTTTGCCTTCTGACTTCATTAACCTACCTGCTCAGCTATACAATAAATACCAAAAGCCTTGCCTCTGTCCCTTTCTTGTGATAGGATTAGTGATGAGCGAGCACTAAAATGCTCGGGTGCTTGGTACTCAAATCGATTACGTTGTACTGCTAGGAAGTCGGTGGGAAATTGAAGCATTTTTTCCAGATCCTAGGAGATCTGGTGGGGGGAAGAAAATCGCTGAAATGGATGGAAACCTTACACAAATGGAATGGCAACAGCATGGGGAAGCTGCCTAGACACATATCTGACCCCCAGGTCGCTGCTGGAAACAGTTTACAGAGTAGTATGCCACCTTTACAGAGTTACAATAAAACATAAAACTGAAAGTAAAATGGATTTTACAGGAAAAAATGGCAGAAAACATTCTTGCCTGTATAATGACTTGTATTAGAAAAAAGGAAAAAAAAGCCTCCTCTATCCCTTAGACTAATCCTTCTCTCTATCATTAATAAAGCATAAATTAATGATTACCTATCTAGTATGATGACAGCTGCATCCCACCACTAGAACCACTCCAGACTAATCCCTAGAGAATGAAATTATCCTCAGTGACAAAGCGTGGCGCAGCGCACTCCCCTGTGGCCTTGGGGTATTTACTCTTAAGAGTGCTGCTCAAACTGTTGGGGTGCAGCTGTGTGACCCTATTTTCAGAGATAATGGCCTCAGTTCAGCTCTCAAAAAGCTGAAGACCTCTACTGAATCTTCAGTAGAGATGGGTAGTCTAGCTGAGCTATCAGACAGCCACCTCTGTAGTTGTTATCTTTCCTGAGATCCCAATGTGTAAAGTACACAAAAAAAGTGCAGATTTGTTATAGAATCATAGAATGGTAGCGTTGGAAGGGACCTCAAGGGTCATCAGGTCCAACCCCCCGCAAGTGCAAGTTTTCTTAAATCATCCCAGCTATGTTTATCCAGTTTCAGCTTGAAGATTTCCATTGATGGAGAGCTCACTACCTCACGTGGTAGCCTGTTCCACGCTCTGACTCCTGTCACTATCAGAAAGTTTTTCACAATGTCTAATCTGAATCTCCTTCCTTTTAGTTTAATCTAATTGCTTCTTGTATTTCCTTGTGCTAATGAGAATAGGGTAGTTCCCTCTGCACTGTGACTACCTTTCAGATATGTGTAGATGGCTATTAAGTCTCCTCTCAGCCTTTTTGCAAACTAAACATTCCTAGTTCTTTTAGTCAGTCTTCATATGACATGGTTTGCAGACCTTCTACCATCTCGGTTGCTCTTCTCTGGACTTGCTCCAATATATCGATGTCTTTCTTGAATTGAGGTGCCCAAAACTTTACACAGTATTCCAGGTGGGGACTGACCAGGGCAGAGTATAGGGGAATAATTACCTCTCTTGATCTAGATTCAATGCTTGTCTTGACGCATCCCAGAATTTTGTTGGCCTTTTTAGCTGCAGCACAACACTGTTGGCTCATGTTGAATCTCGGATCTACTACTATGCTCAAATCCTTTTCCCCGGAGCCATCACCTAGTTCTATTCCTCCCATACTATATATGCTTTTTACATTTCTTTTACCCAGAAGTAGGACTTTGCCTTTGTCCCTGTTAAACACCATTCTGTTAGGGTACTTCTCACATAGCGAGATCACTGCTGAGTCAAAGGTTTTGTGACGTACCAGTGACCTCATGAGCGATCTCACTCTGTGTGACACTAAGCAGTGACCTGGCCCCTGCTGTAAAATCGCTGATCGTTACACACTGTTCTGGTTCATTTTTTGCTTGTTGGTCTCCCTCTGTGCAGCACACATCGGCATGTTTGACGGGGAGAGACCAACGAGCACCGACTCTGTAAGTAGCGTACGCTGGTAACCAGGGTAAATATCTGGTAACTAAGCAAAGCGCTTTGCTTGGTTACCCGATATTTACCCTGGTTACCAGCGTAAACCGCTTAGCGCTGGCTCCCTGCACACGTAACCAGGGTACACATCGGGTTACTAAGCAAAGCGCTTTGCTTAGTTACCCGATATTTACCCTGGTTCCGTATGCAGGGAGCCAGCGCTAAGCAGTGTACTCTGGTAACCAGGATAAATATCGGGTAACCAAGCAAAGCGCTTTGCTTAGTTACCCCATACTTAGCCTGGTTACCAAGCGCAGAGTCGCTGGTCGCTGGTGAGATCTGCCTGATTGACAGCTCACCAGTGACCATTTGGCGACGCACCAACAATCCTGACCAGGTCATATCATGGTCGGAATCGCTGGTACGTCGTTTAGTGAGACGGTACCCTTAGCCTTGGCCCATTGTTCGAGTGTGTCTAGATACTTTTGAATACGATCTATTTCCTCTCTAGTGTTAGCTACTCCTCCTATCTTAGTATCATCTGGGAATTTTATGAGTTCCCCAGTAATTCCGTTGACCGGATCATTTATGAAGATATCAAACAGCACTGGCCATAGGACAGAGACTTGCAGCACATCACTTTTAACTTTCCTCCAGTTTGATGTGTAGCCATTTAGTATTACTCTTTGTGCATGATCATTAAGCCAGTTGTGAATCCATCTAACTGATTTTTTTGTCGATACCAAACTTGATCATTTTTCAATGAGGATGCCATGTGATACTTTATCGAATTTCTTACTGAAGTCAATGTATACTATATCCATGACATTCCCCTGGTCCACCCATTCAGTGAATTTGTTGAAGAAGGAAATCAAGTTGATCTGACAAGATTTATTGGTCATAAAGCCATGTTGGCTCTGGGTAATTAATGCCTTCCCCTTCAGGTACCTAAGTAAATGTTCATTGACAATTTGCTCAAGAATTTTCCTGCAATAGAGGTCAGACTTACTGGCCTGTAATTCCCTGGATCTTCCTTTTCACCCTTTTTGTAAATAGGAACCATATTTCCCCTTTTCTAATCTAGAGGGACCTCTCCTGTTTCTCATGACTTATTGAAGATTATGACAAGCGGTACTATTATTTCCTCAGCTATCTCTTTCAAGACTCTAGGGTATCAATTGTTGTGAATGTTAGTTATGTTTTGGCTGCCTGGAGGCTCTCTCTGGTGGCAAGGAATGGTTTGGACTTGGACCAGGTGTGTTGTGCAGTGGGTGTTTCCTTTGCCCTCTGCTTATTTAAATCCTGGTCTGATTGCAGGCTGTTGCCGGATGTCAGTTGTTCTTTGTATCTCTAGCCTGCTTAATCCTGCTCTACACCACATCTTCCCCAGATAAGTGCTTGCTCTTTATTTATTGTCTGGTTCTTTTGTTTATCTGAGTTTGTCATTTGCTGTGGTTGGTTTCAGTTTATTTGCTTGCAGGGATTTTCCCCCTCAGTGGATTGTTGAGGAATTCCCTGCAGTTCTGTGTGGAGTATAGCTCCTTTGGGTCCATGTGTTTGTGGCTTGTTGACTTTGTTAGGATTCTTGTTTTCTGTTCATTGGTATGACAAGGGCACCTGGTATAGGACGGAGTTCAGATCGTGCGATCTGAGGGCCTTTTTGTACTATCAGGAAGTTGTTTTTTTGCAGGGTTTTTCTCTGGCCACCATCATTCCCTTTCCTGTCCTTTCCTATTTTAGTCAGCGGGGGCCTCACCTTTTGCTAATCCTGTCATCTACCTGTGTATTGTGTTTTTCCTATATCACCACAGTCTTTGAATGTGGGGGACTTGCTATTCTTGTCTATTTTCTGAGGCAGAGAGTTATTCATCTTTCCTACCTTTAGGATAGTTAGTTCTCCGGCTGGGTTCGCGGTGCACAGGATGTTAGTTCACCCCTCGGCTACTTCTTGTTGTGATGGTTAGTAAGGGGATGGCGGCCAGATTAGTTGCCAATGCTCTTGTCACCTTTTGCCAATGTTTTGTGGTGGTCTTCCATGGTTCCGGATCATAACAATCAATCATCTTGACCTGGGGACTTGGTTTCCTTTAACTTGGCTAAGTGTTCTAATATCATTTCTTTGCTTATTGTCAACTTGGACTCCTTCTGACCATCATTACGATCATGATAATTGTTGCTGCTTGCATTAGTTTTTTGGGAGAAAACATACGAAATACGAATTTAGTAGCTCCAAATGCTTTCACCTTGTTGACCGTTTCACCTTTTTGAGTCTGCAGGACTGCAATGGTCTCCTACACTTTTCTATTGCTTTTAACATACCTCCAAAATCCTTTTACTTTACTTACTCTGGGCCTCTTTTGCAAGTCTTAATTTGTGTTCGTGCTTAGCTCCTTTGACGCTTGTATTGCAGTCTGCAAACTGCCATGTATTCTTCCTTAGGTATAATCCCCATCTTCCACTTGTTCTATGTTTCCATTTTCTTTTTAAACAGGTGATGTAATTTTTGGGTCATCCAACCTTTCTTTAGGTCTTTCCCATTTGTCTTCCTTTTAAGTATTGTTAGTTCTTGTGCTTTAAGGATTTCCTTATGGAAGATTTCACATCCTTCGTGTTCAGTTTTTGTGCTTAAGAATTATGTGCCATGGAATTCTACCAACCCTTGCCTTTAGGTCCTTAACGTCTGTTCTGCTAAAGTCAAGCCTTGAAGTCTGTGTCTTCTCAGGTGTTCCCCATCTTGCAACCCCAAAGTCAAGGATAGCATGATCACTGAGTCCCAGTGTCCCTTAACCATATCCTCGTTGTTTGTTAGTACTAGGTCCAAGATGGCTGTTCCCCTTATCACCATATCCATAATGAACTAAGGTATCAAACGGTACCATAACTCATACAATGAATAGTCTATTCAAAGAAAAAGAGGTTTGCCACTAGTATAGCACTGAAAGTTGCAAGCGAATTCAAATCCCCAGGCAGAAAAAGGAATAAGTGGTGCCACACTGGCAAAAAAGTCATGTAAAATTCCATAAACATGACGAAATAGCAGTGGCACTCACCACTCTAAACTAAAGCCTTTATTGTGTCCACATAAATAGTCCATCTGACTCATACAATGAATGCCATTAAAAAAAAAAAAAAAATGTTTAAAGGAGTTGTCCGACATAAACTCAAAAATTTTTGTTAAGCTAATCTGTGCTGTATTGTCATATAAAACACCCCTACATTATTTTTTGTTTTCTAACTTTTGTTCCTCTTGAATTATTCCTTTATTCTCTGCAGCTTTTTGTTTACATTCAGCTCCAGCAAACTGACCACTTCCTGTGCTATACCTCAGTCAGAGCTGGCACCGCCCAGCCTCAGTGTCCAGCCCCACCCCCTGCCAGCCCCCTGCACACACATTCCCTGTCAGTATTCTGCCCCAGCACCTGACCTATTATCACTCTAGCAATGGAAATAGCCCCACATCGGGCTCTGCACCGCACACACACATCGAGCTCTGCACCCCACACACACATCGGGCTCTGCACCCCACACACACATCGGGCTCTGCACCCCACACACACACACACACATCGGGCTCTGCTCCCCACACACACATCGGGCTCTGCTCCCCACACACACATCGGGCTCTGCTCCCCACACACACATTGGACTCTGCACCGCACACACATAGGGCTCTGCACACCACACCCACATATGGCTCTGTACTGCACACAAACATAGGGCTCTGCACACCACACACACATATGGCTCTGCATCGCACACACACATATGGCTCTGCATCGCACACACACATAGGGCTCTGCACACCACACACACATATGGCTCTGCACAGCACACACACATCGGTCTCTGCACACCACACACACATATGGCTCTGCAACGCACACACACACATCGGACTCTGCACCGCACACACACATAGGGCTCTGCACACCACACACACATAGGGCTCTGCACCGCACACACACATAGGGCTCTGCACCCCACACACACATAGGGCTCTGCACACCACACACACATAGGGCTCTGCACACCACACACACATAGGGCTCTGCCCCCACACACACATAGGGCTCTGCATCCCACACACACATAGGGCTCTGCACCGCACACACACATAGGGCACTGCACCCCACACACACACACACACACACACACGGCGCTCTGTGCCGACCCCTCCCACCATCGTTCTGCACCGACCCCTCTTACCATCGTTCTGCACCAACACCCCCACCATCATGCTGCACCGACCCCCCTACCCCCATAGGGAACACATGTAGGGAATACATACTTACCCCTCCTCGGTCCCCGCCGCTCCTGCACGTTCGCACGCTGTATGGTCTGGACATATCAGCACAGTAGTGACGTCACCGCTATCCTGAACTGTCAGACACAAACGCTGCGCTCCCTCTCATCAGTGCTTTCAAATATATTGGCATCTGTTATCTGTGATGCCGGTACATTTGAATGTGCAATCCTGAGCAGGGGGCCCGGTGCTGGCGGTGACACCGTGGGCAGCCTATGCCAGACACCTCCCCTCAGCTCATGGGTCTCACAGCAGTGCCGGGGGAGGTTACGGGGAGAGTATGGGGTGCGGGGGAATGTGGGGGAGGGTGCAGGGAAGGGGCGGGGACTCCACGCACTGTACCCGCTCAGCAGGGCGGCAACATGCTGTTCACAGATTTGCATGTCAACATGGTCCTGCCCATGTTGACATGAAATGACCGGAAGCAGCAAAATCGCGGCAGGAGCAGTCACATGACCGCTCTGAGCCGGGGGAGAGGGGCTGACAGCAGGGCAGGTAAGTGCTCACTATTACTTACCTGCCCCAATATAGCCCAATAGGGAAATAATTAAAAAAAAGTCAAAATAAGCCGGATAACCCCTTTAACAAAATGATCAAAAGGTATATTGAAAAAAACAAATATGGCATCACTAAAATGTCACTTTGCACTGCAAAGAATGCGGCCCCCAAATTAATTTTCTTTCTATGTGCGGCCCATATGCACGGCAGAGTTTGAGACCCCTGCTTAGGCTATGTTCGCAGGTGGTGTTCTTTCAGAAATCGCAGCAGATTTCCATTACAGTCAGGGGAAAAAGAACAATTGTGTGTATTAGATTTATGAAATCTCATAGCTTTTGCTGATACTGTAAAAAAACAGCTTTTAATTTGCATAAAACTCATTAAAAATGCTGCAAAAAACACCAAAAATGGAAAGTGTGACCAAAGCATTAATAGCCAGGCTACCAGAGGACAGCAGCAGAACATAAAGCCAAATCAAATGTTATTTTTTTTTCTGGTGTATTCACCCCTTTCCACCCACAAAAGAGTATACGGTTCATGGTTTCTTTTTTTTCTTGTCCTCCTCCACCATATTCAGGTTCATCCTGCGGTCTTCGCTTCAAATTTTTAGATGTCCGTCAGATGGCCCTCAGTCTAACTTTAGAGGGCCATCAGGCCGCCCTCACTTATCAGTTCTATTGTCCACGCAGTTGAGCCAAATCTGAGACTTGCAGGCCGCAGCCACTGCTCTGACCCTGCTTAAGTTGAGTCAGTGGGTTTTAAGTGCCGCCAGGGGTATAACAGATAGGTGCAGCTGCCTGTCAATTAAAGATGCTGACAGGTTAACGGTTCTCAAAATAAACAATGCTTGGTTTGGGCCAAACTTCTCAACCCCAGTGGATGACAACAGCGGAATATAATTCAATTCAAATGTTTATTTTTTTTTCTGGTGTATTCCAATGCACCCCTTCCCAACCAAAGTAGGATATAGGGTTCATGGTTTCTTCTTTTCTTGTCCTCCTCCACCATATCAAGACGGTCATCATGTGGCCTTAGCTCCAAATTTTTAGAGGGCTATCACTCAATTATTAGAGGGCCATCAGGTAGCCCTCAGTTGCACTTTTTAGAGGGCCAGCAGTGGGCCCCCACTAATAAATTTTGAAGGGCTATCAGGCAACCATCCCTTATACATTTTGTAAAGCTTTCAGGTGGCTCTCACTCAAACGTTGCCAGGCTATCAAGTGGCCTTCACTCAAAGTTTGGAGGACCATAAGGCGACCCTCACTTTTACATTTTGGAGATCCATCAGGCAGCCCTCAATCATAATTTTTAGAGGACCATTAGGCGGCCCTCAGTAATGAGGTTTAGAAGGCCATCAGGCTGCCCTCACTCTCAACTTTTAGAACCTACATCTAAGCACGGTCATGTGTGATAATAGCCATAACCTGGTAGCAGCTCTGAAGTATGGCAACCTCCCACACATACTATGCTTGGACAACGAGCTCAGTTTATGGTTCAGCAGTTTCTGAAAATCTATCCAGATTTGCCTGAGCTACTTGTGAAGGTACTTCAGCCTTGTGTGTGCCCATTTCCACAAGTATATTTTTTCCATGGTTCATGTTGGGGGTTATATGTATTCTATTCTATAAGATGCCACCCTATCTGTGATCAATTAGGGATTTTTTTTTCTTATATATTATGGCATGTTTAAACTTTTTATCTATATTTAGGATAAATAAAAACTGTGACTTATCTAGTCCTTGATAGTCTCCTTTTGGCTAGGTATATACTTGCCTCAGATATATACATTCAATATAGGGACATATTATGGATTTCTGTCTTTTAAATCCACTTCTGTGTAGTGCTGCAATCTTGTGTGATTTTCTTCTAAGTTCTCACGCATGCGCATTAACATTGCTGGCACACAGATATGTAGAAAAATATTTATATGCACACATATATATGAGAATCGGGTTTTAGCCGCGCTAAGAAACCACTGTTGTCAGGATGAAGGTTAAATTAAAAATCTCTTTTTATTACAGCATCCAACGCGTTTCAGAGACATAAGCCGTCTCCTTCTTCAGGGAAAAGAGAAAAATCTTTTCTAGAAAAGATTTTTCTCTTTTCCCTGAAGAAGGAGACGGCTTATGTCTCTGAAACGCGTTGGATGCTGTAATAAAAAGAGATTTTTAATTTAACCTACATCCTGACAACAGTGGTTTCTTAGCGCGGCTAAAACCCGATTCTCATATATATGTGTGCATATATATACTTTTCTACTACGTCTCCACGGGGCCGCTGCTTGAACCACGCGGACACTCATATGCTTTAAAAGGGGTTGTGACTGGCACAACCGCTCCAGGTGAGTGTACCTTTTAACATATATATACGGTTAATACCGGGTAAAACCCTATATGCGCCTTTGTTTCCCCCCCTTCCAGCAGGCACACAGCTATGATCAGAGTATGGAGTGTGAGCCCTGAGTCCTTCTGCGCATGCCCAGAACCATTATTTGTGTGGGAACACTTGTTGCAAGAGATTTACTTACCAGGGAGCTGCACACCTCCGGTCACGGAGGACTGCAGAATACTATCTGATTATCGGGGTGTTTCTCTTGGTTGCAATCTTCCGGTATTTACACCACAGCTGATCTGCCTCACGTGCCTAACAGGTGCTGTGCATAACTTCTCTTTAACAGGTACTTGTTTAGTACAAAAAGCACCAGCTTTTGTTCATGTGTTCATGCCCCATTTTTCCCTGAGGAAGCCACTCTAGGGGTGGCAACACGTGTTGGGGGGGGGGGGGGGTTTCTCCTTGTCCTCCCTCCTGTATGGCTGCCTCCTTTGTGATTGCAGAATCTGCTCCTGCTTGCTGATTTTCGCTGCACCTTTTTACCCTATGTGGTATTTATGAAATCTTATGTACTCTTATGTATGTTTCTGGTGCATTTTGCTTGTTTCTCTGCTGATGTCCATCTATCAGTATTGAGGCTTTGCCTTTCTTATTACTATATAGTATCTTATTTATATGGAGGGGGTGACCTGTGGGGTTTTTGTCTTATTATATGCAAGCCCCTGTATGTGTTGAACACGTTTGTGTATTTTAACTTATTAATTTTGTATGCTTTTAACCCCATGTTGGTGTTTTTTTGACTAATAAAAATTGTTTGAATATTTTCTATTTGGTGATCCCAATTATTACACACCATCTTGCTTCTTCTATATGGTTCTGTAATTTCAGGTGTGTTTTTTGGATTGATCCCAGTGTTTACCATTTGTGGTGCCCTCATTACTTTCTTTCTCATTTCCACATGTCAGCAACAGCTGCTGCCGGCCTGGCAGTGCAGCAGCAGCAGCACTTGCAAGTGCCACCTCCCTGCTTGGTGTGCAACATGACCACACGCTGGAACTCAACATTACATACAGTATGTTGCTAAGGCTTTATGAGCAGTAAGGGCAGTAGTTGAATACCAACTACAATATGCCAATCAGTATTCCTGTCAGCCTCCGCACATACAGTAGAGAAAATAAGTATTTGATACACTGACAATTTTGCAAGTTTTCCCACCTACAAAGAATAGAGAGGTCGATAATTTTTACCGTATGTACACTTAAACTGACAGACCGAATAAAAAAAAATCCAAACAAATCACATTGTATGATTTTTAAATAATTACAGCGATACCTCGGTTTTCGTTGATAATCCGTCTGAATATAATCAATCAATGAAAACCGAAACCAATGAAAACCGAGGCAATTAATTCCATTGGAATCAATGTAAATCCATTTAATTTGTTTAAGACACTATAAAATACATCCCAAATCCACATTTTATAGAAAATAAAGATAATTTAATAATAAAAATAACAAATTAATATAAAATAAATAGAAAATGAATATGAAATACTAATGTAAAGAATAAATACATTTTATATTACATTTGTTACATACATTTTGAAACTGATGAGCGGGGTGATACACAATGCCACATAGAAAAGGAGAATGCATGGATCACCCTTTGTTTTTGTCAGCATGCCCACATGACTATGCTGCTAATTTTGCGACAACAAACAAAAACCAAGGCAACCAACAACAACCGGAAAATTTTTAGTGGAAAAAAAAAAAAATCAACGAAAAACAAAACCAACGTCAATGAAAACCAAGGTACCACTGTAATTTTCATTTTATTGCATGGAATAAGTATCTGATCACCTACCAACCAGCAACAATTCTAGCTCTTACAGACCTGCTATTTTTTCTTTAACCCCTTCACCCCTCGGTGATTTTCAATTTTCTCCTCTTCTGAGAGTTGTATCTTTTTTATTTTTCTGTCAATCTTGCCATATGAGGGCTTGTTTTTTTGCAGGACGAGTTGTACTTTTAAATTAAACCACAAGTTTTACTATATAGTGTACTGGAGAACGGCAAAAAAATTTCCTAGTGCGAAAAAATTGCCAAAACAGTGGGATTGCACGATTGTTTTAGGGGTATTTTATTCACCATGTTCACTATATGGTAAAACTAATGTGTTGGTATGGTGCCTCAGGTCGGTACAAGTTCATAGACACCAAACATTTCTAAGGGGTTAAAAAAGTTCTGAAGTTTGTCCAAAAAAAGTGCTGCACTTTATGCTCGATTTCCAGATATTGGACTCAGTGATTGCTTTTTTTCACTGCTCTGATCAGGAGAAATGCTGTGTTACTGTTACGGCTGCTGCTCTGCTGGCTGTAACAGGAACTACATCATGATAGCAAGAGGAGCCATCACATAACCTTGTGCTACCATGGCAACTATTGGATCCCCATAATAGCCTCATGGGGCCTCCGATGGCTGAGGGGAAAGGTGCGTTCCCCGCTACAGTGCTTTAAATCATGCTGTCACATTTTAGCAGTGTAATTTAAGGGGTTAACAGGCGCGGGTGGATTGCGGATCAACTGCGCCTGATAGCCGCACATGTCTGCTGTTCAAATCAGCAGACATGTGCGGGGATCATCATTGGCTCATTGCAGCAGCCGGTGGTGATTCCCCCCTTCCTGATTTAGGAAGATCTCCAGTTCTCACATGAAACAATCACCTCCTCAGAAAAATTATGTCCTGAGTCTCCTGCCCTCCCCTCCCCCTCCCTAGAGAAGTGGTGTCCTAAGTCTCCTGTCCTCCCCCTCCCCAGAGAAGTGCTGTCCTGATTCTCCTGCCCTCCAATCACCAGAAGCACAGCCAGCAGTTTATGCAGAGCTACTGTCCTCAGACTCTTCTGTGTTTTCAGCTGCATATCACACTAATCCGCAGATGCTGATTGGAGGCACAGAGCATCCTCCTCCTCAGCGCTGCCTTCATTCTCCTCTCAGACTCTTGTGTGAGAGCAATCTGCATTTTAATTGGAGAAGCCTCTCATGGCAGCCCCCTGCTGACTGACAGGTGTCTTCTAACTGTCACAGTACTCCGGTAACTTGAGACTGTCTTTGATCATCCTGGAGCTGATTATTGGCTGAGCCTTTGCCATTCTATTCTTCCATCCATTCGTCTTTCGTTTTCTTCCATGTCTATCTGTTTTTCTTTCAATTTTAAAGCATTGGAGATCATTGTCTGCACTTCTATATAAGTTTTACCCTCTGCAATCAACTTTTTAATCAAAAGGACGCTGTTCTTCTGAACAATGTCTCGAACTACCCATATTTCTCAGGTTTTCAAGGAGAAACGAGTGTACATGTGCTGGATTCACCCTTAAATAAGGGCGACCTGATTCACATGGGTTTTTTCACAAAATGATTGACCTCACTCATTTAATTCCACACTGCTATTATTTTGAACACAATCCATTTCAATTAATTATTCAAATATACAGGCTCAAAAACCTGCAGATCATGACTGCCGAGTCTGGTGATTTTCTAAGAATCTACTGTACCAACTGGAAAATTGTTTGACATGTGGTAATATAATTTACAGTATATCTCTAATACACAATCCCTTCGCCACCAGCTCTCCCTACACTAATTGCTGCTAAGAGTGGTGTAATTTAAGAATAGAATAGAGTTGAATTTGCCCTGAAAAGGACTGTTGAATTAATGTAACAGCAGCATGGAATGGAAGGCAATAATCACTGCCTAGATGCCTCTAATCACTGCCTAAATGTCTCTAATACACTATCCCTTCTCCACCAACTCTCCCTAAACTAATTGAAGCTAACAGTAGGATTATTAGAGAATTGAATGGATTTGAATTAGAACTGAAAAGGACTTTTGGGTTAAATTAAAAGCAGCAAGGTGTAATACCTGCCTGGATCCATAGACTCAGACGGGTTGTAATGGACAGGCTAGAGGGAAACCACTTCACCAAGCAGGACCCCCAGAACCCTGAAACCCTTTAACCCCAATACAGGGATTTGGAATTACACTGGGCCCTGGAGATCACTACCTGTGGAAGGCAGCAGTCCGAGAGAGTAGTCAGTCAGGGTCAAACGAGGAATTGCAGAACAGTGCCAGAATCGGTAGGCAAGGATGTAATCAGAAAACGTAGCAGTGGTCAAATCCGGATCGGGCAGCGAGATACATAAACAGCAGGCAGGAGAGGTAGTTATGAAACAAGGAGAGGTCAGAACTCCAGAATCACAAAACAGAACAGGGCAGAAGAGGAACCAGAATATCAGAACTATCTCTGGCATTGGTCAGCAGACAGGAAGGGAATTAAGGGTGTGGTGTCTTCCCATTGGCTGTAGCTGAATGATGGTAACTTCAGCTGGAAGATACACACCACCTATAGTCAGCCAGTGGTACTGCAGATCCCAAGGAAACCCAGCCCAGTGGATGAGCGGAGCCTGCACCCACCGGCGCCACTGGCATGGACTCCTCTCCCACCAACACCATCCACGGCAGAAACACGGCGTCGCCTGGTGATCGGAGTAGAAGTCGCTGGAGCGTACTCCGGTGGTGACGTAACACAAGGTCTACCTTCTCTAGAAGCTATCCCTACACTATTTCCAGGGTGCAGTATACAGAGCATGGCGTCACAGAGTCGTAATCATAGCTATGGTATTACCATGATTGGCAGGCAATCCACGCATGTTTAGTAGCTTAAAAACAGCCATGAAACAAGTGGGGGCGGGTATTTGAGCACGGCGCACAAGCACAATAATACTCAATCGAGTTCCGGGCGTGCTGAGCACCCTGATGCTTGATGAAGTACAGAGCATGCTCGCTCATGACTAGATATGATACCTTTGTGGGGTTTTTTTTTAATAGGATTTTAGCTTCATTAGACTTTTTTTACGGTGTCATGCATTCAATATGTTGATGTATATATTTATCTGCAATGCTTGCTGAATTTCTACATATGATCATAAATATGTAAAACCACTGCAAACTCTTAACAGTATATTCTCATATATAAATACATAAATTTATTCTGTAGCTACTATTTTAATCCAATCCTGTAATCCAGGTTTTGGAGGATCAAACCTTTGGCCATCTTGTAATGTGTAATACCTTTGAATGTGACAAGCTGATAGATCTGATAAATCAATAAAAATGTTCTACACTGCCACCAAAGAGTGCAATGGTCTGTCATGGATTTACCAGCTTAACTGTAGTACATATATAAAATCTAATATATATAATACATATACACATGCGCAGTGTGATACCCAAAACTGTGCCTTGCAAAGGTCAAAAAGTCAGTTACATAAGTGACTATTACTTTTTTTTTATATTTCTTTTCAGTCCAAGAGTTAACTTGCTCTCACCTTTGCTGCTTGGCATTGAATGAAACTTAGCTTCACATTAACCAATAACTATTAAATGGAATACAGCCTGAGGAAAAAAAAAGAGCAGGACAATGTATACGTGTAGTAACGCCTGCTGCATTCCAAGTTCTGCATCACCAAGTTCAGAAAATAGTTGTATGAAATGATGATGATGGATAACACAGAAAATTAACACACTAAAAGAAGTTGCATTAATTGTTGTGATGATCATAGTCTTCAGTAAGATTCCTAACTCCTCACAAGAACGTACAGACACTTGTAGGATTGTATAAAACTCAAGTGAAGACACCAAAAAATAAACACGACTCTAACCTTCAACATCACATTTATTGTGTAATTCCTTCATAATGTGAAATACTTTGGGAACTTAACCCTTCATAAAATAGGAATGACATTGAAATATTTACAGAAAAGTATACAGATCTATTCACAAAAAAATTGAAAGTGCGCTGAAGGTCACAACTTTTAATGATGGCAGCATATAGAGCATAAAACACCCTTATGTTCTCACCGGCACATGACTAAACCATGGCGCAAGACGGCATAGAGGATAAAAGGGCTTGTTCTAAAATGGAAATTACCCTGGGATAAGTCGCTGAAAGTAGAGTTCATACTGGGAAGATCCTTATACACATGTAGTAAGAAGTGTTCAGGACAGAGCCTTATAGCCCTTCCAGTAATACAGCCTCTTCAGGACAGTGCAGCGGGTGAGGTGCTCAGTCTCATCTCAGCTGCACCTTCAGATCTTTCACAGCTTCAATAAGGCCTTCATTCATTTCTAGCAGAAAATGTGACAATGCATTATTATACCTCCGCTATTGTGAAAAATGGAAGCGCCCAGAAAGACCAAAAGGACTGGCTACCTATAGATGTCAGAAAAAATAAGGGGAAATCGACTAAGCAAAATGTGACAATTCTGTCCCATAATTTCCCAGAAAATGGAGCATATAATTATTAAGACTTTAGATGCACCTTTAATATTCTACAAGATCAAAAGTTTATATTTTCAACTTTTCCCTTAACTATATAGCACTTCACATTATATGTGGGGCGGAGAGCTGTGCTCTTCATTTAGAGCAATGGAAACCTAGTGTCCATATACATATACATATATATATAATATATATATATATATATATATATATATATATATATATATATATACATATACATATATATATATATATATACATACATATATATATCTTGGATTTTATCAGAAACTAAAGTTAATGATCATGTTAGAATATAGGTGCAACATATGTGCAAATATAAAGCATACATTTTGATACGGAATTTAAAATAAGAAAGAAGGGCCAGCTTTATTTTCTAGAAATAGCATCCCTCGTCCTTAGGCTGTTGCTGGTATTGCAATCCAATCTCATTCACATGCTTGGTTCCAAAATCCCAGATGTAGCTCAGACAAGAGTGGGGCTATTGCTAGAAAAAAAACACATCCCTTTTTCACTTCTGAACATGCCTTTAAGTAATCCATTACCATTGGACATGGTATCATTTAACAATGTACATGGTAATCCAGCTGCTCCAATAGATTTGGTCATCATCTCATGAAGAAATTTACGAATATATTTGCCTATGGCAGACCTAGATTGGTGTCGGATGAAAGATGTTGAATGACAGTCATCTTGGCCGACTCTTCCACACACGGGAGTACTTTTTGAGTGCTCCAGTGTTCTCTATGAAAAAGCCATCGACAGACATCTCTGCTGGTGACTCCAGGAGAAAAAAGTGACAGCAGTCTAACATCCGGATACATCTGATTGACATGTCCCTTGACAATTAGCATGCTGACGCCCCATACATGGAGTGTTGGATGAACTCATCGATTTTGGCAGGTACATTAGTGTAGTGTGTATGGGGGCTTATACCAGATATGTATTACAGATTATGTAATGTATTGCAATTATTGCCACGCTGACATTACTGCCTGTGTACTCTTTGCCAAATTAACACTGGTATGATAGCCAGGGGCACTTTTTCTCTCTAATTTAGCGTGGTTTCTATTTTATTGGTGTTCACAGGTATCTTTGGGATATTCTCTCATCATCTATACACTTTAATTAGTTAACATGGGCCATTTGCAATACCCTGTTAATGTGAATTATGTGCAATGGTGTATTACATTTCTGTCAGTAGGATACTTAGCCCTGTTTTTTCTTTGCACTTTCATCGACCATTGGTGGTTTTAATCTGCCACAGCACTTTAATAAAATTATTTTGAGCATTATTACTCATTTTCCCTTGTTTCCTGTATATTTGCTAGGAGTATGCCTTTCACCCTTCTTTTTGCACATTTGTGTAAGTGGGGTTTATGCATTTAATTCTTATGGATATTGTTATTTAGATTATGTAACTGGCCTGGAGATAACATTGTATCAGACTATAAAGAGGGATATAGCGCAGAATCTGCACACTGACAGGCTCCTTGTGGGGAAATACTGATAAAGAAAGCTGAACCTGTCCATTCCCATTACTGTTCATCCATGTTCGTGTATAGTCACATCCCCATAAGCGAGCCCTTCTATGTGTTACAATGACTTATTCCCCGTTAACAAGGCACTATACATATGCATTCACTTGTCAGTATAGAATTGCCCTTCATCTATGCCATGCCACTAAATTTCTATTTATAGTTACCTCCCTAGAGCAGTGAATTATGGTATAATTTGATGCCTTGATACTAACTACATTAAACACTGGCAAACAGCTGTAACTAAAATGAATATTCCTAGATCCAGTTCATAAATATTACAATACAGTGCGGAATCTATTAATCTCGTCCTCATACAGTTTTTCCATCCAGGTGTATGCTTTTTTGAGCCACCTTCTGATTCTTCTCATAGATTCTCCATTGTAATGAGGGGTGCCTTCAGCATATTCCAGCACATGGTAAGACTTCAGAACTACTGTGGGGTAAGCTGTGCCCAAATTGCGGGGGCACGGGAAGCTTTACAGTTTTTCCTTCATGTTCAGTCCTTTCCTTATATAAATAGACAATGGATGCAAAAGCTCTGATTTTTCGCAGACATCACTTCTAGCAGTTGTACAGCACAGGGGATAAAGACATTTTTCTGCAAAGTTCCCAGCAGAAAACTAAAAGGTGTGACATTGTATGGATCTTGTTCACTAAAGCCCACTGTGGAATAACACCTTATCCAACCTGGCAAAGCCATCTGCATCTTTCCTTGGACCAGCCATGGAACATGATTGTACAATCCTGGAAAATGAAGTATAAATGCTGTTACAAATATTAGAAAAGTCATTTAAGATTTCCGAACAGTCCAATAAATTCACCACAATCTAAAAAGTCTGTCAATGGCAACTGGAGCTTCTATCACCCATACAGCCATTCAATAGTAATTAGGATTTTAGAAGTTTTTTTTTCTGCTTCCACCACAAGACAAATCTTTGGAGCTGAATTATGTCACTGGACAATATAGTATGCATAGGCATTCCTTGTACTAAGATTCGCCAATTCTAACCTTGTTATGATGGCTGCTGATGGAGGAGCAAATGTCCTGACCTTCTCAATCACACTCCGCTGATTGAAAAACATTGCAAGTAGGAAGGCTTTCTCAATCAAAGGAAAATTATGGGCAGGTCTGGTCCTGTGCTCCTCCATGAGCAGCTATTCTGTGGACAATGGAGCTGTGCAGGAGGAGAAGCTTTGATACTTTAGGTACCGTCACACTTAGTGACGCTCCACCCATCCCACCAGCGATCTGACCTTGCAGGGATTGCTGGAGCGTCGCTACATGGTTGCTGGTGAGCTGTCAATCAGGCAGATCTACACAGCGATCAGAGATCAGCTACCAGCGACCCGTGTAATGATGCTGTGCTTGGTAACCATAGTACACATCGGGTTACTAAGCAAAGCGCTTTGCTTATAGTTACCCAATGTGTACCTTGGCTACATGTGCAGGGAGCCGGCTTCTAGAAGCTGCGGATGCTGGTAACCAAGGTAAATATCAGGTAACCAAGCAAAGCGCTTTGCTTGGTTACCCAATGTGTACCTTGGTTACCAGCGTCCGCAGAAGCCAGCTCCCTGCTCCCTGCACATTCAGATCGTTGCTCTCTCGCTGTCAAACACAGCGATGTGTGCTTCACAGCGAAAGAGCAATGACCAAAAAATGGTCCAGGACATTCAGCAACGACCGGCAACTTCACAGCAGGGGCCAGGTCGTTGCTGGATGTCACACACAGCAATATTGCTTGCAAGATCGCTGTTGTGTCACAAAAACCGTGACTTAGCAGCGATGTTACTTAGTGAGACGTGGCCTTTACAGTACATTATAAGTGCCACAGAGCAATGCCCATACATCTGTCAATGAGGAACGGCCTTGTCATCCATTTATGATAATTTAATTTGGCATCACACCATACAGAGGGTTTTGGGGACTATACGGATTTCATGGACCTAGTCTATAGACCATTGTAATTCCTTTCACTTTGGACCTCGTAATTATGCCAACAGAATCATCAAGCAATTTTTTTTTTATTTTCTCCACTATGGGATATATTGTCTAATGCTGAACAATTTCCACATCATTAGAATAAAGAAATCTTATTGTAAATGATAAGTGTGCTGTATTTGATTAGTCCTGGCTTAGCTTTATCACAAGCACAGTAAGAAATAAACCTGCCATATATATCTACACTTAGAAACAGTGTAGTCTATAGCTTTGTGAGTGTGACATAGGAAATCTCTGCCAGATCACAATCTTATTATATTCTGTTCAATGGCACTCTTCATCACTTTTATATACCCATACTACCTATTCTTTACCCCTAGGATTCCCAAAATCCATTTAAAATCTCAAGAATTACTTTTCCTGAGCTGATTAATTGCACCCAGAGCATTACAGCTAACCCTTGCATCCTCTTAGGAGTGCAGGTAGCTGGAGATTACAATTCCTAATGGTTTCTCCAATCCCTGAAAAAAAGGACCTTCAAAGTACACATCACTGTATGTAAGTGGAGACGTCATCAGCTCTGAACACACGCAATAAAATCTACATGTTGTGAGGTAGCGCGGTCGGCTGCGCAGCAGAAGACACGGGATCCAGGCATCAAGGTTCACAGCACACGGTGTTTAATGTCCAAACAAAAAAGTCCATAACAAAATACATGTGCCTCTCCAGCAGAGGGCTCAGGAAGTTCTGGTCACTTCCCCCACACCCGGCACACCTGCCCTCGTTCCTGTTTCCTTTTAACCCTTCCTTAAGCCTGTAGGGAAACAGCATTAACCCTATAGTGGATTTACTTTCTATCATGGAGTGAGCACAACCTGGGCGAGACATACCGGCCGTCATAGATAACCCCGGTCACAGTCTCACATACCCCCCCCCCTCAGTTCAAGCGTGCGGGGTTGAACTCCAGCCATCAAGCACGGGCCGCGGGACAAGGCATCGGCGTTGCCCTGCAACCTACCGGCCCGGTGTTCAACCGTAAACCGGAAGTTCTGCAGAGAAAGGAACCACCGGGTAACCCGGGCATTCCGTTCCTTGGCGGACCTCATCCAGACCAGTGGAGAGTGATCCGTCACCAAGCGAAACTGCCGTCCCAGCAGGTAATAGCGTAGGGACTCCAAGGCCCACTTGATCGCCAGGCACTCCTTCTCCACTACGCTATAATTCCGCTCGGGAGGGGTGAGCTTCCTACTCAAGAAGGTGACGGGGTGTTCCTCCCCCTGAACCACCTGAGACAGCACTGCCCCCAGGCCAACCTCCGAGGCGTCAGTCTGTACTATGAACTCCTTCCGGAAATCAGGGTTGACCAGAACGGGCTGTCCGCACAGGACCCCCTTCAGGGCCCGGAAGGAGTCCTCGGCCTGCGGAGTCCACCGCACCATGACGGACTTCTTGCCTTTGAGAAGGTCCGTCAAGGGGGCTGATAGTCCCGCAAAATCCTTTACAAACCTCCTGTAGTACCCCACGATACCCAGGAAGGCCCTAACCTGCTTCGTGGTCAGGGGTCTAGGCCACTTCTGGATCGCCTCAACCTTGTTAATTTGGGGCTTAATCACTCCTTGGCCTATCACGTAGCCCAAGTAGCGGGCTTCCGTGAGTCCCAATGCACATTTCTTGGGATTGGCTGTCAATCCGGCTGTTCGAAGCGCGTCCACCACCGCTTGTACCTGTTCCAAGTGGGTCTGCCAATCGGAGCTGTAAATAATGATGTCATCCAGGTACGCTGATGCATACGCCTGGTGGGGTTCCAGCACTAAGTCCATCAACCTCTGGAACGTGGCCGGAGCGCCATGTAACCCAAAAGGCAAGACAACATAGTGGAAGAGACCCTCCGGCGTAACAAAAGCTGTTTTCTCCTTGGCGGACTCCGTTAGTGGCACCTGCCAGTACCCTTTGGTCAGGTCGAGCGTGGTAAAATATCGCGCCTGTCCCAGCCTATCAATCAGCTCATCCACCCGGGGCATGGGGTAGAGATCGAACTTGGATATTTCGTTCAATCTCCTAAAGTCATTGCAGAACCTTAAGGAGCCATCGGGTTTTGGTATTAGGACAATCGGACTAGCCCATTCACTCCGGGATTTTTCGATGACCCCCAGGCGTAACATTGTCTTTACTTCCTCCGATATGGCTTGTCGTCGAGCCTCCGGCACCCGGTATGACTTCAGGCGTACCTTCAGGTGGGGCTCGGTGACAATATCATGTCGTATCAGACTGGTCCTACCGGGCAGCTCGGAGAAGACATCGGGGTTCTGCTGAACCAACCGTCTGGCCTCTCGCCTCTGTTGCTTGGTGAGGGCTTCTCCAATCCTTACTTCCGGTTCGTCCTCTCCGGAGGTCGCTGGAGCCGGATGTGAACGACCCGAAGAGGAGGGAGGTGGGGAAAAAACAGCCATCAGGCTTTCCCGTTCCTGCCAAGGTTTTAATAGGTTGACATGGTATATTTGTTCAGGTTTCCGCCTACCGGGCTGCAATACTTTATAGTTAACCACCCCTACTCTTTCCTTTATCTCGTAGGGGCCTTGCCACTGAGCCAGGAATTTGCTCTCCGCCGTGGGGATCAATACCAACACCCGATCCCCGGGTTTAAAGGTCCGCACGGTGGCTTGTCTATTGTAGCGGCCGCTTTGCGCGGCCTGAGCCTCCTGTAAGTGCTCCTTCACAATTGGCATGACCGCGCTTATGCGGTTCTGCATACCCAAAATGTGTTCAATCACACTTTTATGGGGGGTGGGCTCTTGTTCCCATGTTTCCTTTGCCAGGTCCAACAATCCCCGGGGATGTCGGCCGTATAACAATTCAAAAGGCGAAAACCCCGTGGATGCCTGTGGCACCTCTCGTATGGCAAACATCAAATAGGGAAGCATCATATCCCAGTCTTTCCCGTCTTTTGAAATCACCCTTCTTAGCATGGTTTTCAGGGTTTTATTGAAACGCTCGACTAAACCGTCCGTTTGCGGATGATACACAGACGTACGCAACTGCTTGATCTGGAGTAGCCGGCATAGCTCTTTGGTCACTTTAGACATGAATGGGGTCCCCTGATCCGTAAGGATCTCCTTGGGCAATCCCACCCGGCAGAACACAGCAAACAACTCCCGAGCTATAAGCTTTGCTGCAGTATGTCTGAGAGGTATCGCCTCGGGATACCGGGTGGCATAGTCAACGATCACTAGGATGTGTTGGTGCCCTCGAGCGGACTTTACGAGGGGCCCCACCAGATCCATCCCTATCCGTTCAAAAGGGACTTCTATAATGGGTAACGGTACCAACGGACTGCGAAAATGGGTCAGGGGTGCAGTAAGCTGACACTCCGGGCAGGTTTCGCAGAACCGTTTTACCTCCCCAAAGACCCCGGGCCAATAGAACCTTTGCAATATTCTCTCCTGCGTTTTCTTGACCCCTAGGTGGCCACTCATCAGGTGTTTATGAGCCAAGTCGAGGACCCGCCGGCGATGCGGCTGGGGCACCACCAACTGTTCTACCCCTACGCCCCGTATTTCATCTACCCGGTAGAGTAAATCCTGCTTAAGAGCGAAATGGGGGTACCTTACCTGGGCACCGGGCAGCTGTGCCACCCCGTCAACTACTGTCACCCGACTCCGGGCATGTATTAACGTAGGGTCCTGGAGTTGGGCTGTCCCAAACGTATCCGGGGACGCCTCCAACTCCGGGATGGGCTCGACCGTCTCAGCCTCTCCTGCCAATACCTCTAGGGGTGACCTATCGGGTTCACACTCTGTCCCTATCATCGTGACCCCTACGGCAGGTGTCCCGGATTCAGGATTGTAGGGCTCAGGTTCCGGACCGACCAATATCTGAGGGGACTTAGGGGGTCCCCTCCATAAAGTCCAAAAATAGGGCAGATCCCTTCCTAGGATCACGTCATAAGGAAGAGTGTTAAGAAGTCCCACCTCATGTTGCACCTGACCGCAAGGTGCTGTGATGGTGACAATCCCCGTGGGATAGTCGTGGCGGTCCCCATGTATGCAAACCACCCCCACAGTGCGTCCTGTGGCCTTTACTTTAGCTCTCAAGGTGGATCGCACAAGGGTCACTAAGCTTCCGGAATCCAACAATCCTGTAACCGGACATCCATTCACCTGTATTTGGCACAAGTGGGGCTCTGTCTCTGGGGAGACCAGGTCAGCGGTACACACCACCTGAGCATACATTGAACCCCGCCGGGTAACCCCACAATCCATGGGCTCCGTGGTGAGTGGACACTGGGCTTCCATATGTCCCACCCGCTGGCACCGCCAACATCTAATAGGGAAGGAAACCCCCTTGACAAGTTGTCGTTTAGGGTACATGGCCTTCCGGACCTCAGGAACGGCGGGCGCGGCCTCAGCCAGGATGGTAGCGGACTCCTGTACCGGTGTCGGCGGTGGGTCCTTGGCCCTAGGCTTGGAGGGGCCGGACCGACGGGCGGTACGCAAAGTCTCAGTGTCCCGTATCAAGTCCTGCGTAGCCACATGCCGCTCTACCAGGGACACTAATTGGTCCAGGGTACTCGGGTCACCCTGTCCTACCCACCGTTGAACGGTGACGGGTAAAGTGCGCACAAAACGATCCACTACTACCCTTTCCACCATTTGCGCCGGGCTCAGAGTGTCAGGCTGCAACCACTTTTTTACAAGATGTAATAAGTCATAGGCCTGGGAGCGTACGGGTTTGGCTTCCTCATAGAACCACTGATTTACCCGCTGAGCCCGTACATAGGTATTCACCCCCAACCGAGCCAGTATTTCGGCTTTCAGGGTCACATAGTCAATGGCGTCCTCGGTACCGAGGTCCAGGTACGCTTTTTGGGGTTCCCCCGTCAGATAGGGTGACAATACCTCAGCCCACTGCGGGGTCGGCAGCTTTTCCCGCTCGGCCACCCGCTCAAACACCGCCAGGAACGCTTCCACATCATCACCCTGGGTCATCTTTTGCAACGCTTGTCTCACCGCTTTCCGGACGCTGCCGTCGTCACCCGGTCCCGGGGTTGTTGCTGCCGGTCCGGCACGGATCGACTTGGCCAGGAGAACCATCTGTTCTTGGTGCCTTTTTTCCTGCAATTGTAAGGCTTGCTGCTGACGTGCATTGGCCTGCTCCATCTGTTCTTGGTGCCTTTTGTCCTGCACTTGCAAGGATTGCTGCTGACGTGCATTGGCCTGCTCCATCTGTTCTTGGTGCATTTTGACCTGCACTTGCAAGGATTGCTGCTGACGTGCATTGGCCTGATCCAACTGTTCTTGGAGTTTTTTTTCCTGCACTTGCAAGGATTGGAGCAGGTGTGCATTGGTTTGTAGCTGCTGTGCATTAGCCTGTTGCTGCTGTGCATTAGCCTGAGCCAAATGCTTTAGTATGTCCTCCATGGCGTCGCCGGGTTTGGGCTGTAGTATAGCCGCTCGAATCCAGGACATGCGCAGCTGGGTCACCAGGGATGGATGCTACACCTCACCGGCTGTCATGCCCGCCGATTCTCCACCATATGTGAGGTAGCGCGGTCGGCTGCGCAGCAGAAGACACGGGATCCAGGCATCAAGGTTCACAGCACACGGTGTTTAATGTCCAAACAAAAAAGTCCATAACAAAATACATGTGCCTCTCCAGCAGAGGGCTCAGGAAGTTCTGGTCACTTCCCCCACACCCGGCACACCTGCCCTCGTTCCTGTTTCCTTTTAACCCTTCCTTAAGCCTGTAGGGAAACAGCATTAACCCTATAGTGGATTTACTTTCTATCATGGAGTGAGCACAACCTGGGCGAGACATACCGGCCGTCATAGATAACCCCGGTCACAGTCTCACAATGTATACAGTACATAAATCTGCGACTATATATACAGGAACACGGTACGTTAGTGCCTGTGAGTGTATACAGGAGGACTGTACATCAGTGCCTATGTGAGTGTATACAGGAACACTGTACAGTTGAAACCAGAAGTTTACATACACTATCTAAAAAAACACATATGCATGTTTTTCTCAATATCTGATATGAATCAGAATAAATTTTCCTGTAGTAGGTCAATTATGATTGCTAAGATTATTTATATTTGCCAAATACCAGAAAAATATGAGAGAAAATGTTTTAAAGGTATTTTTATTACTTTCTGCAATGTCAAACATTTACATACATTAAGAGTACCATGCTTTTAAACCAGGGGTGGGGAACCGATGACATTTTATGCGGCCCTGGGCACATCCCGGGCACCACAGTGAGTCGGGTGGCAGCTGTGGTTTTGTCAGCTGCCAGCCCTTTAAAATCACTGTATGGCGCGCATAGCATTAGTTTCTCGGTACGCTGGCCTGGCCTGTGCCAACATGCTGAAGACATACTTTGTGGGTGGGATAAGTGCAAGATGCGCTGTACTCCCGTCCCACAGTAGAAGAGTAGCAGCAGGTTTACCGGCTTCCCTGCTGTACATGCCTTTCGGTGCAGAGTGAGTTCTGCCTTTCGAGGCAGAGTGCCTTCTGCCTCTTGGTGCAGTGTGCCTTCTGCCTCGTGGTGCAGTGTCACTTCTGCCTAGCGGTGCAGTGTCACTTCTGCCTAGCGGTGCAGTGTGCCTTCTGCCTCGTGAAGCAGCATGCCACCAATTCAATGCTGTCTGCCACCCCCCAGTGCTGTCCATATCCCCTTGGTGATGTATGTGCTCCCTCAGTACTGTCCTTGTCCCGCAGTCCTGATCGTGCCCCTCTAGTGCGGTTTGTGCCAGTGCTGTCCGTGCCCCCTTGGTGATGTCTGTGCTATGTGCCACCCCTACCCTGTGCTGTTCATGCCCTCTTGATGATGTCTGTGCTCCCTCAGTCCTGTCCATGCCACTTCCAGTGTTGTCCGTGCCTGCTTGGTGATGTCTGTGCGCCCTCAGTTCTGTTCATGTCCCTCAGTCCTGTTCATGCAACTGCCAGTACTGTCTGTGTCTCCTGAATGATGTCTGAGCCCCAGCCCCTCCGGTGCTGTATATATGTCCCCAGCTCGTCCTGTGCTGTATATATGTCCCCAGCTTATCCTGTGCTGTATATATGTCCCCATCTCCTCCTGTGCTGTATATATGTCCCCAGCTCCTCCTGTGCTGTATATATGTCCCCACCTCTTCCCGTGCTGTATATATGTCCCCAGCTCCTCCCGTGCTGTATATATGTCCCCACCTCTTCTCGTGCTGTATATATGTCCCCAGCTCCTCCTGTGCTGTATATATGTCCCCAGCTCCTCCTGTGCTGTATATATCTCCCCAGCTCCTCCTGTGCTGTATACAGTGTATCCACCCATATCCTGTCCACTGCTATTAACTTGAGAACGGCGGCAGCTATAGGCATGGAAGTGGTGTCTAGGTATTTTAAAGTAGCCATGCGCTATGCAATGAAACCACCTATAGCGCCACCTGGTGGAAAACAACAAAGCTAGCATTTTTATCTCAAAAACGGAACGAGATAGAGAAAAAAAGTGAATTACAAAGTTGCAGGGCATCATCAATTCAATACGAATCGACACCTTACATACAGAAATACTATGATATAAAACGCCACCATAAAAGTGGCCACCGTCAGCTACAATGCACATCTGGACTCTGGACAGCATACTGTATCTTGCTGCATGTTGTGCAATATGGTAGGTGACACGTTTGCACAAGCATCTGTGATATGTTGTTGTAGGTCCTGCAATGTTGGTGGAGGGGTCGCATACACCTGCTGTTTGATGTGACCTCACAGAAAGAAGTCTAATGGGGTCAAGTCAGGTGAGCGTGGAGGCCACTCCACGCAGCCACCATACCCAATGACTTGTAGGAAGGTCTCTATGAGGTATCGCTTCACGTCCAGAACCTTGTGAGTTTTAAACGTTATAATCATAGCATTTCTGTATGCAAGGTGTCGATTCGTATTGAATTGATGCACCACAACTTTGTAAATCCCTTTTATTCTCTATTTCATTCCGTCTTCGAAAAAAGAAAAAAGCTAACTCCGTTTTCCACCAGGTGGCGCTATAGGTGGTTTCATTGCGTAACGCATGGCTACTTTACTATACCTAGACACCACTTCTATACCTATAGCTGCCGCTGTTCTCAAGTTAATGATGGTGGACAGGATATGGGTGGACACACTGTATATGCCCTCAGCATCTTCTGTCATGTATATATGCCTCCAGCATCTCCTGTGATGCATATAGGCCCCCAGCATCTCCTGTAATTTATGCGCCCCAGTGTCTCCTGTGATGTGTATGCCCCAGCATCATCAGTAATGTCTATGCCCCAGCATCATCAGTAATGTCTATGCCCCAGCCTCTCCAGTGATGTCTATGTCCCAAGCCCCTCCTGTGATGTATATATGCCCCCAGCCACTCCTTTGATGTAGTTTCTTCAAGCATCTCCTATGTGATGTATACGATTTACCAATCTGTTAACTGCGCTCCAGACCGAGACAAATCTGGAAAAGCAGTTGTGAGAAGCAACATGATCAATATCTCCGAACATCACAGCCGCACCAAAGAGAAGCGGCTACAGCCACCACAGTAAGGGTAAGTTTATTAATTGTTTGACCAAATCTTTTAGGGTAATTTTCAACCTGATAATTTTTGCGGCCCCCGAAGGCTGGTAGAAAAGTCCAAATGGCCCCCGGCAGAAAAAAGGTTCCCCACCCCTGCGTTAAACAATATGGGATAGCCCATGATGATGTCATGTCTTTGGAAGCTTCTGATAAGTTTATTGCCAACATCTGAGTTAATTAGAGAAAGACCACTCTGTTTGGCCATAATGACCATCCTTATGTTTGGAGGAAAATGGGAGAAAGCTTAGAAGCCTAAGAACACCATCCCAACTGTGAAACACGGGGGTGACAGCATCATGTTGTGGGGTTGTTTTGCTGCAGGAGGGACTGGTGCACTTCATAAAATAGATGGCATCATGAGGAGAAAAGATTATGTGGCAATACTGAAGCAACATCTCAAGACATCAGCTAGGAACTGAAAGCTTGGGCGGAAATGGGTCTTCCAAATGGACAATGACCTGAAGCATACTGCCAAACTGGTTATAAAGTGGCTTAAGGATAACAAAGTCAATGTTTGGAGTGGCCATATCAAAGCCCTGCTCTCAATCCTATTGAAAATTTATGGGGAAAGCTGAAAAGGCAGGTGTGAGCAAGGCAACCTACAAACATGGCTCAGTTACACCAGTTCTATCAGAAGGAATGGGCCCAAATTCATAATGTGAGGTAGCGACCACCAATGTGGTAAATGGTCGCTATGTGTCGCAGTAGAGAAGGTCCCTGCAATATTAAACTGAAGAAATTGCTATGGGACTTTTAGTTCCACAAAGGCTTGGTTCTGCATATAAAGGTCAGGTTCCCTTTAGGTGTGTGGCACCACAGGTCGCAGAATGACTCAGACACAGTCCAGAAAGTCTTAACTTGTTTACTCACTTTTTGGTTGTTTCCGTGAGATGCCCGGGCGACACTGTGATAACCAGGTGGAACCAGGAATTCCAGAAGATCGTTCTGAGGGTAGCTGTCCACTCGCCCTCCTTACACTCTTGTTTTGTTTGGGAAGACCCCTTACTTGCAGTATGGTGGGACTCCTCCAGGGAAGCCGTTTCTGCCCTGCTCCCCTCTCTGGCCCGTCTGCCGGCAGCGTAGACCTTGGTGGGATGGCTTCTGGCCCTGTCCCCTTGTGGGTCCCTATGTTGCTGCTAGGGCTCGGACTCTATGTTTCTGGTGAGGTACCGCAAGTACCCTCACCGGCAGGTTGAGCAACTCCAGACAATCAGATTTCTGCTCTGGGAACCTGTGTCCCCGTGCATGCCGGAATACCAGAGACCCCCGTACTCTGCCACCTCTCTGTAGGTGTCTTTCGGGCTGATCCACAGGTACCCGTTGTCTCCCGGTTCCAGCTACCACACGCTGCAGGGTCTGGCTAGCAGGGGTGTACGTCTGCTCCCTTCCACACTCCTGAACACTCCGCTTCAGACTGCTTGCTCCTCCTTCTCTTCCTGTCTGCCCTGCTTCCTAGCAACCAGCCTCTGAGCACACCCCTTGATGGGAATTGAAAGTTAACCCCTTCTGGCTACCCAAGGGTCCCTTCTAATGGTGTGGGAGACCTGGTCACTATGTGTTTGTGTGTGCACCTCATCCTGGCCCTTGGAGATTACCTGGAAGCCCTGCCCCAGTATGGGTGCAATACTCTGTAGTGCCTGACCAGGTCAGGGGCACCACAGCTGCACTGCTGAAAATCTCCTGGAGGAGAGACAGACAGGGGTCTGCAGAGGGCCCTGGGTGCTGGGAAGGAACCTCGGCTACAGGTGTATGCTGGCAGGACTGGAAGCCCATGGTACGTGGATTATGCTTAAGAGCAGTTTATGCTGGGAGTGTTTTAAATAAACTGCCGGATTTTTATAAAGAGACTGTGTACATATGTTGCTGAAGCTACCTCACACCGCTGCAAGCGAGTCGAACCCCCAGGCTGCGGGGTGCAACCTCACAATAACAACTATTGTTAGAAGCTTGTGGAAGGAGATCCGAAATGTTTGACCCAAGTCATACAGTTTAAGGGCAATAGTACCAAAATACTAATAAAATGTATGTAAACCTTTGACTTTGCAGAAAGTAATAAAAATGTCTTAAACATTGTCTCTCATTAGTCTAGCATTTGCAAATATAAATAATTTTGGTAATCCTAATTGACCTAAAACGGGAAAGTTTTATTCTGATTTCATGTCAGATAGTGAGAAAATCATTCATATGTGTCTTTTTAGATCAGTGCCTATGTTAGTGTATACAGGCAGACTGTACATTTCTGATTTGTAAATGGAACAATGTAAAACATGGAAAATGACTCTGCCACAGTACTCCTAAAATATGTATGTTAACATGTCCCCATACCTGGGGCAGCCAAACAAAAGGAGAGACTTAATAAGATTTTTATACCTTAAAGATTCAGCTTTCTTCAGTGAGAATTCGTTGGGGAGGTGAAGGGGGACTGTGAAGGAAATGAAAAAACAAGTAATACTTGTACCTGTAAGTCAGATGTATTAACCGTAGGGCTGAGCGGATCCGGACTGTAAAAGTCTGGATCCGCACGGTTTCAACAATATTTGGGTACCAGCCACGGGCGCGGGATTCCGGGTGCACGATTCGAATTCGGCAATTTAAGTACAAATGAAGAAAAGTAGAAATAAGTGAGAGTTTCATACTTACCGAGACTCGGTGTCATGGCGGCACACTGCTTCCGGGTCGCACATTCACTTCCTGTACTGTATAATCACATACAGCTTTCCATGGTTTCCCCGCCCACTGGCCATCCTCTCATCCGTGATTGGTTCCAGCCTGATGTGCCCCCCAGCCTGTGACAGTTATTGCTTATCGCGACTTAGTAATAGGCGATACACTCAGAGCTGGCAGTCTTTTCTATGGCTGCTCGCTCTGAGCTGTAGCAAAGCTAGATGTGTCGTCAGGGGATCTCGTGTGGATTACGCCGGAACTGCAGGGTGTTGGGGGTTAATAAAGCGGTTAAGGAGGGTTCGTTTTGTACATTATTCTAAATAAAGGACTTTTCTGTGTGTGTGTGTTTATTTACTGTTATTTACACGTTTGTGTGATGCAGGTATCTCATAGACGCCTGTGCCATCACAAAACTAGGGTTTAGTAGCAGCTGTGCGCTGCTATTAACCTCTCATTACCCCGATTGGCATCGCACCAGGCCAATGGGAAGAGCCGGTAATGTACTGGGTGGCTGCGGGCTGAGAATACCAGCCCCCAGCCGGCATTATCATGGCTGGGGATCAAAATTAGGGGGGAATCGCATGTCAAGTTTTTTTTTTTAAATTTATTTAAATAAATAAAAAAAAAAGCTGCATGCGGTTTTTCTTAAGCCGCAGTCACACTTGCGAGGGACTCCCACAAGTCTGACATCGCAGCACTACCACATACAGGAGCGTGCATGTGTTTCTAGGTACATGCACGCTCATGTTCAGAGAACGGCAGGCTGTGCTGGGTGATGTCAAACCTGGCAGACCCGCACGAGTCTGACATCACCGACACAGCAGCACTCTTCTGACAGGAGCGTGCATGTGTTTCTAGACGATTTCAGCACCAAATGTGCACCTCCTGGCAAAAAAACGGAGGCAAAAAAGGCAAAAAATGTGGCAAAGCACTTTTTTTGCCAGGAGGTGTAGATTGGATGCAGGAATATGGTGTAAAAATTTCAGCACCAAATTTGCATCCCTTGGCCCAAAAGTGAAAAAAAAAAAAAATTCTGCCAGCAGGTGGAAATTTGGTGCTGAAATCTGGTGCAGATGATTTGAGCACCAAATGTGCACCACCTGGTTAAAAAAAAAAAAAAAAATGCGGCAAAAATCGTGGCAAAAAAATGCATCAAAACACTGCGTTTTTTTCCAGGAGGTGTAGATTGGATGCAGGAATATGGTGTAAAAATTTCAGCACTAAATTTGCATCTCTCGGCCCAAAAATGAAAAATTAAATAAATAAAAAAAATATAAAAACAATTTCTGCCAGCAGGAGGAAATTTGGTGCCAAAATCTAGTGCAGACGATTTCAGCATCAAATGTGCACCTCCTGGCAAAAAAAAACATCGCATTTTTTTGCCAGGTGGTGTAAATTGCATGCAGGAATGTGGTGTAAAAATGTCAGCACCAAATTTGCATCTCTTGGCCAAAAAAACTGCGATTTTCTGCTAGGAGATGCAGGTCTGTTAACTCAGTGACCTCCACCTGAGGTCAGGTTACCTGCGATCACAGGTGAAGGACCGTGGGAACCTCCAGCTATGACCGGAAATGACCTGAGTGACGTCACCGCTCATTGCGCAGCCCATTCATTCTCTGGAGCTCACAGAGAGCGGTCGTGCTCTATGGCCTTTCTCTGTGATATTCAGATGTAGCAGAGCTAAAGCAGCGTGGGACCTCGTGTGGATTACATTGCACCTGGATGGCGGTGTTGGGGGTTACTAAAGAGGTGAAGGAGGGTGCGTTTGTATTTTATTCCAAATAAAGGATTTTTCTCTGTGTCTTGTTTATTTACTGTTATTTACAGGTTTGTTATGCAGGTATCTCAGACGCCTGTGCCATCACAAACCAAGGGCTTAGTAGCAGTTGTGCTGTGCGCTGCTATTAACCTCTGATTACCCCAACTGGGAAGAGCCGGTATCGCACTGGGATTGTCACATCTAATAGATGCGGCAATACTGGGCGACTTTTAAAATATTTATTTAAATAAAAATAAAAGCCGCATGCGGTTTCTCTTAGACCGGAATCACACTTGGACTCGCAAGAGTCTGCCATGGCAAAACCTCGCACGTATGACTGTGGGCACTGGATACACAGAACAGATACAGCCCGACAGCTGGGGCTGCAGCCGCGGGCTATATCTGTACTGCCGATTGTTTTGTTTATTTTTTACCACCATACTGACACGCAGCCACTTGTACTTTTTTCCCCGCCCAATGGCCGTCCTGCCACCTGTGATTGGTTGCAGTCAGGTGACACACTGCTACTCAGGGTGGGGGCGCGTCTAACTGCAACCAATTACACGAGTCAGTGGGCGGGCAAAGTAGTGGATATTGAATTGTCGGCTCCGGAAGCTAAAAGCGTGACCCAGAAAGAGTGTGCCGGCATGACACAGCCTCGGTGAGTATACCGCGCGCGCTCCGGCCACCCAACCCCCTCCACAGACATTTTTAATCACCGGATTCCGGTGCCCATTGACTTATATGGGCACTGGATTCCGCAGCGGATCGGACTTATTTTTAAATCTGTCAGTGATCCGGCCGGTCCCGGTTTTTGGGGCGTTCGATAAACTCTAACAGTAGAACAATGTGGTGTATTCAGATGTCCTTGTTATATATTATATTATATTATATATAACATTTGTATGGCTACAGTATAGAAGAATGTAAGACAGCAGAAGAATGTAAGACAGCGGAAGAATTGCAAGACATTAAGTATCATCAGTGTGCTCTATTGGGGCAGCCCACAAATGTATAGACCAGAGGCAGGCAGAGAGGTAAAGACAAGCCCGGACGCCTGCCCCAAAGGGGCATCAGGGAGGGCAAACATGACTGAAGAGGGTTGCTAGGCCTGAGGGATAGCTAAGGGTTAAGGTGTAGTGCATTTTGTGCGTGGAAGTGTGGGGTGGAGTTATGGGGGCTATGGGGCCATTTGATTGGTCAGGGGGTGGTCAGTCGTGGGATGGATATATAGGGCACGACTGTGAGGGGTGGTCATTCGCTACCTGGCAGATGTTCGGAATCGTCGTGGAACCCAGGATGATCCGAGGAGAAGGCCCCTGTCCCGCTGGATGTCCGCGGAGTGGCATGGACAGAGCCGGCTCCAGGAGACGCTGCAGTGGGGAACGAAGGATGACCGGGAGGCTGAGGTGACGAACCAGCCCGTACCTCTCAAAACTGATAAGGAACCCCTGGCTACTGAGTTCCGATTGGACCCAGGATCCAGAGCCCAGCAGAACCCCTCCGGCACTGGTGGACGGATCCAAGATGGCGCTGGCATCGCAGAGTGGAGGGCACACAGAGAAGGGTTCAGCATCCAGGTGGTGAGTCGAGGCTCCAGCCTCCTGACCACTTCCACTGTTACGGCATGGGGGGTTTAGCACGGTGGTGTGGGTGGCGCGGCCACGTGACCCGGGGCGCAGTCGTGTGGTCTGGCTTGTGTCACGGTCACGTGCCCTCTGATGTCACGGTCACATGACTCGGGTTGGGCGGTTGTGTGACCGGCAGCATCCAGGAAGTGCAGCCTGCACATCCATGTGAGGCCTAGGCAGCGTCCAGATGACATTGCGGTACCCAGCGGCGGTCGTCCAGCAGTGCGGGTGGTGGTGAATAATGTCTCTCCCCCAACCACTTATTCGGATTGCGGCACGGGGGTCACCGTAACAACTGGGGCAGCGCGGCGTCATGGCCCGAGGCGCGGTTATGGGGTCTTGCGTTGTTTTACGTGCCCCCCAGCGTCAAAGTCATATGACCCAGAGGGGCGGTCATGTGATAGTCTGCATATTTAAGAAAGGAAATTGCACTGTGTGTAATTGTGTACATATGCTAATTACTACTGTTATGTGTCTGCACGATTCACACAGTGCAAAATCATGAGAACACTGTCAACCATTATATTTAAATTTCTTTTCCCTAGTTGTTGGTCACTAACCATGGATGAGTGAGGTTGTAAAGTCCTCCTTTATTATACCTCTTATGATTAATTGTATGTTTTTACCATGAATTAAAAAATACATTTTTTGTCAATAAATTTCAGTTTTTTCATGAAATCCGTACTCCATTAGTGTTTTTCAACATGGCTTTCAATATTTAAGAAAGTGCGGCTTGCGCAGCCGCGCAGGGCCCTGGCAGCAGTCAGGCGGCTGCATGTTATTTAGCGACAGTAAAGGCAGGCTACGGCGCGGGGGGTTGGCGTGACAACATGCGTGGCGCGGTCACGTAGTCCAGCGTCGCGTTCACGGGCCCCCAGCGTCAAGTGCAAAATTTAGGAGGTGCGGCCTGCGCAGTTGCGGATTTGAGCGGATTTGGCTCTGGGTACGGATTCCCGTTGGCGGCTGTAGTGCCCCCCCCCCACCCCCCCGAGTTGTGGCTCTCAGCCGGTGACCTTTTAAGCGTCCCCGGATGGAGTCGGTCCGGGCACCTGCGGTGCGGCCCAGGGGGGCTGCAGCCTGTGTCGATCCATGGAGAATATAGCGTGCTCGACACGGAGGACACGTGGCGGATGCTCCATGCCACTCCGCGGAGTCAGCCTAGTGAGATTAAGGCTCACTTACACCTTGTATTAATGCTTGGGTTATGGTGGGTGGTAATACGTATGGTTTCGGGTGCGCTAGGGTGGTTGTGTTTGTTTTCAGTGAGTTTGGGAGCGGTGCACGGCTGGTCAGGAGGCTGGTGGCCCTGTGGCCGGCGTTTGAATTTTGTGGGGGCGTATTTTTGGAAGCTGCTATGGCAGTGCTTCTCAACTCCAGTCCTCAAGACCCACCAACAGATCATGTTTTCAGGTTTTCCTCGATATTATACAGGGAATAATTCCATCACCTGTGCAACATTAAGGAAATCCTGAAAACCTGATTGAGGAAAACCTGAAAAAATGATCTGTTGGTGGGTCTTGAGGACTGGAGTTGAGAAACACTGTGCTATGGGGTCCAGGGGGCATTGCGGCTAGTACTGTCTTGCACTTCACGAGTGTTGCGGATTTTTGCGGGTCCATGGCGGTTTCATGGTTTGATTTTAGTAGTCATGGGGGTCTTTTTTACAGGAGGTTTACCACAGCTCGCTCGTATTTGATAAGGGTTTCGATGGTAGTTCACTGACATGGAGGGCCGTTTTGGGGGGGTGCATCTGGCGGCTTAAGCTTTAGTGTCGCAATGGGGTGTGTGCTATTGTTGGACAGTGGTGAGGTGGAAGGTGGTTGCATTTTACAAGGGTGTGGTTTATATGCCCCTGTCCAAGTCAGCTTCTCTAAAAAGGGGCGGTGTGGGTACTAAGGGTTTTCACGGGTTTTCAGGTTTGCTGGTGTGCGGCGTGGTTTGTTAAGGACAGACATTAAGGAGAGGTCGAGATGGTTGGGACGGCAGGTTTTTGGGACTCACCCTTTCTTGCTGCGGTAGACGATACCTCACCCCCCGGGGGTCTTGAATTAGGCCATTTACCCAGATATGGTGTCTAGGTCAGTTGTTATTAATAGGAACGGAGTTGGCAGTTAATAAAAAAAAAAAAAAAGGGGGGGGGGGGAGAGGGGGTGGTACGATAATCCCTTGTTGGAGATGGAGTTTGATGCCTTTTATGAGGGACTTGAGTTTTCAGTGTTTGTATACAATTTCTTTGGGTACATATATATTGTGTGGAGCTGAATGCATTATGGTTGCTCATTGCCTGGTTGTTTGGAGTTTCGCGGTTTGGGGGTACTGTCAGGTAATTGGGAATGGTCCAGTATCAGGGATGGTCGAGTGCTTATTTTCGGTTCATGGGCCATTTGGGGGACTGCTAAGGTGTTTCTTTATGCCCAGGGTGTATTTGCGGCTTGCATGTGTTTTGATAGTTAGACGGGTTTGGTTCGTCCGGGTGGGGCCCGATGTCTGATGTCAGGTCACGGGTATTTATTAGATTCCAGTGTATATCATGCTGCTCTTTAGTGGTTAAGTTTGGTTGATTGGATACGTGGGTCACGGGCCGCTTGGGGCCTTTGCATGATCTGCAGTTATTATGGGGTGGTTTACTGAAGACTGCTGGTAGGATCTGCGCAAGGGCAGATTTTCTCAACGGTCTTATACACGCGAACTGGTGTGTTCTCACTGCGGTTCTTACTATGGTTGCTGGCTGAGCTTTCGGCGGACCGTATTGGGTGCTATTTGTTCCAGCTGTTGGTAAAAGCTCCGTAAGAGTTTATTATAAAATGGAGGTAGTTCTCGCTCACGACGAGCTTGGGGGTTTTTGTGGGTACGGCTGGCTCTGCTTTGCCATACGTGTATATGGGTTTTAGAGATATCTGTAGGCTTGTCTTAGATTGGTTTATTTTCTGGTGCTCCTAGACGGTTGGGGCTCGGGAAATGTGTCGGTGCGAGGAATGAGTGACATTTGAGTTGGGCCGCCCATTGTGTTGACTATTGGGATCGGGGGTCACCGCAGTTGGCAAATTGTTTGATTATCCGGCTAGCCAGTGCTGATGGAAGGTGTGTTTCGTTTGTCGGGAATGGTGCATAGAGCATGAGGCATGACATTTTGTTTCGATGGCCGTGTGACCGGTTTTACATGGTGGTGTAGCCCCTCCGACGCTACATAGCCAGGAGGCTCACTTGGTCCCACGTATTTGTCTGGACTGGCTGGGACTACAGGGACATAACTGTTGCACGGCGCAACCTCGGGTGAGGCATATTCGAAGGTGCATGCGAGCAGGTCGCAACTATAACCTTCCTTTCCTCAAGGTCGGACTGGTGATATGCCATGGAATTGGAATCTAGTGCAGGGTGCACTGAATGTTCGTCGGCTTAATGGTTTGAAGGACTCTGGTAATCGTCAGGGGGTTGTGCTCCATTTGGGAGTGGTTTGCGGCGCTTTAAGGCCGAGTGGTGGACAAGTGGTGGGCACAGGGCACTTGGTTGGTGCAAAGTTTTGACGGAAGGCCCGGGGTTATGTTGTCAGCAGTTTCGGAGAAATGTGGCCTGTGTCAGAGTTTCTTCTGGACGTGTTGGAGTTGCTTTTCTTTCAGTTTGTGAGTGTTATTGAACTTGCATTTCAGTGGGTATTGGGTGAGGAGTGTATTTCACTTTTGGTAAGAGTGTGGCAACGGTAGTGTTGTTGATTTAGGATTGGAAGTGCGCAGGAGATGCACACAATTTGTGGTGGTCATTTGGCCAGTTACTAGGGTGGGTCACCCCTTTTATGGGTCATTGAGTAGTATGTGGTGGTGAGAAAGGTGTACTCCGACTTATATTTTGGGACCGCATCTGGTGGCGGGGGTGTTGTGACACATTGGTAAATAGTTGGAGTCTTTTTTTTCTTCAGGCAGGTGATCGGATTGACGGATTTTAGGTCGTCAGGGTTCTTGTGATTCCTTGGTGGATTGGTTTTGCTAATTGTTCTGGGTGGATATTTCAGGATTGGTGCTATCACGCAAGGTTGACGGGACCACCAGAGGTTTTGGTACTACATGCGGGTGGAGGAGACTTGGTCACTGGGGAATCCAGGAGCTTGATCTGTGACATCGGGCATGACTGCTTTGGGCCGTCTTCCTGCCTGGGTGTTGTGCTTGTGTGGTCGTTCATAGGGGCTCCTGTCTTTGGAATAATGCCTAGTATGTTTCCAGGGCACATTTTCAGGAATCTGTCGGAGGTAAGGAACCAGTGTAGGTTCTTTTGTTACAATACGAATGGTTATCTTTGTTTAATTAATCAGTTGGTGTGCGATTTTTGGAGGCACCTGCAGTGTTGTGGTCTCAACGAGGCAGAGTTTGAGCCCTATTCCTTCAGGATGGGGGCGGTGGCTCAGGTGGCTAGTTGGGGACTGGTCGCGCAGGCGTAGGATTGGACGCTGTGGTTGGCTACTTGCAGGTCTTATGTGCGGCTGGCCTGGTTGTGCTGGTGGTTCGGTGCAGGTTGGCATTGTGGGGTCCAATGGGGTCAGTTTTTGCTCGATTGGTATCGTACCAAGATGTTGGTTACTCGAGCCGTGGAGTCGGCTCGGGTTGGGTTTTTGGTGGCAGGACTCACACATACAAGGTGTCATACATGCTCACTGTGGCAGAAAGGAGGGGGGTATTTGAAGTCGGTGGATTGCACAGAGTGGGGGGAAACTCAGTGCAGGAACAGGTTACCCCTGTTGGTGCAATGGTATACTTGGTTAAGGTGGGTCCCTGCTGTGCTGGCTCACAGGGGCACATGTTAATGTGGGTCTCTGCTGGGCTGGGTCCCAACGCGACATTGGTTGGGCAATACTCGGCTGGGTGTCCTTGAGCCGGTGTGGTGCGGCGGAGGGCACGTGGTGGAGCTGGGGTTGCAATCATGTACAATAGACTCCTCATTTACCCCCCCCCTCCTTTGCTGGTGGTTATGTTTATGGAATATTACTATGTTTATGGCTGAAATGTTGGTGTTCATAAACGGGGCTGCTGTGGCCTTTTACATCCAATGTCACGCAGTCATGTCTTATTTTAGGTTAAGAAGGGGAAAGTGTCGGTTTTTGGGTTGGGTCATTGCGGTAAGGCAAGGTAGTCGTCCAGACTTTCCTAAGTCAAGACCTTGTGTACAGTCCGTCCCCTGTGCACCAAAATCAAATTAGAAGAAAACTTCAAAATGGTGACAAAAGAAGAACAACCAAGTGGATTTCTTTACTAAAGGTATCTGTTTAATCTGTATTATTACAGCACCATTAAACCCATGTTTTTACTTTACATTAGAAAAACATGCTGGCAGGTCCTCTTTCTAAAAGAAACATGACACCAGGTTTTTGCAAGAATATCTGAGAACTGAATGATCTGGGGGCAAAGAGCTTGATTCCAGTGATGTATCACTTACTGAGCTTCTTTCCGCAGTTTTCATAAAATCCCTGTTTTCTCTGCAGCAGATCTACCAGTTCTAAAAATGCTGAGCATTGTTTAACCCCACTCTAACCACTGATTGGCAACTTCCTGCATGCACTGTGCATAGGCAAAAAGCTGCCAATCTGTGGTGAGGCTGGGGTTATACAGAATTCATGAACATAGACGACTAAATGGCAGCAGCTTCACTAGTCCTCTAGTGATAATCTACTGCTGATAAGACAGTGATTTTATCAAAACTACAGCAAGTAGCCCAGTAAGTGATAAAATACTGGAATCCTACATCAAAGCTGCTCTCAGATTAGGAGGCAAGAACATTTGACAGATTCCCTTTAATGTTTGTACATGAAGAATCCAAAGTGACCTAACTAATAGAATAAGGGCATGATACACCTGTATTCTCCAGTTCTCACATCTAGTCACCGCTTGGGTATCATCGGTGTGCAATTACAGTACAGTACAGACCAAAAGTTTGGACACACCTTCTCATCTCTAGAACAACTGTTAAGAGGAGACTTTGTGCAGCAGGCCTTCATGGTAAAATAGCTGCTAGGAAACCACTGCTAAGGACAGGCAACAAGCAGAAGAGACTTGTTTGGGCTAAAGAACACAAGGAATGGACATTAGACCAGTGGAAATCTGTGCTTTGGTCTGATGAGTCCAAATTTGAGATCTTTGGATCCAACCACCGTGTCTTTGTAGAAAAGGTGAGCGGATGGACTCTACATGCCTGGTTCCCTCCGTGAAGCATGGAGGAGGAGGTGTAATGGTGTGGGGGTGCTTTGCTGATGACACTGTTGGGGATTTATTCAAAATTGAAGCCATACAGAACCAGCATGACTACCACAGCATCTTGCAGCGGTGTGCTATTCCATCCGGTTTGCATTTAGTTGGACCATCATTTATTTTTCAACAGGACAATGACCCCAAACACACCTCCAGGCTGTGTAAGGGCTATTTGACTAAGAAGGAGAGTGATGGGGTGCTACGCCATATGACCTGGTCTCCACAGTCACCAGACCTAAACCCAATCGGGATGGTTTGGGGTAAGTTGGACCGCAGAGTGAAGACAAAAGGGCCAACAAGTGCTAAGCATCTCTGGGAACTCCTTCAAGACTGTTGGAAGACCATTTCCAGTGACTACCTCTTGAAGCTCATCAAGAGAATGCCAAGAGTGTGCAAAGTAGTAATGAAAGCAAAAGGTGGCTACTTTGAAGAACCTAGAATATAAGACATATTTTCAGTTGTTTCACACTTTTATAAGTATTTCATTCCACATGTTTTAATTCATAGTTTTGATGCCTTCAATGTGAATCTACAATTTTTAGTCATGAAAATAAAGAAAACTCTTTGAATGAGAAGGTGTGTCCAAACATTTGGTCTGTACTGTATATAATGAGTAGTTGTAGTAGCATCCACTTGTCTGTTATTGAAATCTGAAGAACATCTGTGTGGGCAGACAGAGGAAAAGTGTGGATAAAATATCTCTATTTGCACTTTACTAGTAAACCATGATTACTTGACCCCTGAATTTTATTTATTAATTTATTTTTTTGCACATTAATACGACACTTAATATACTCAGAAATGTAATGTTTGGTAGACTACAGGTGCCAGGGTATATGGCTTCATGTAGTGTGCTATATAGTATTTGGTCTTGTGATGTGTAAGGGAAGCATAAGCATAAGCTTCAGGGAAAGGGTTATTTCACACAAGACGCCAGTGAACAGAGAAGATGAACAGTGCCTTACCTTCCTCTTGGCCTTGATGCCTTCTCAAAGAATTTGGTGCGAGAAGCAACACTGTGAAGTAAAGGAATCACATTATGTACATCACAGTATTACACCTACTTTGGGAATCCTTCCATTTAATTATATACACTTTACTGTTCCTTTATCACTCACACTGAGGCCGACATATCCTCTTTAATACCAGAGAGGACATCTGTTCTGGGCTCCGTTTTAGGCATCAAGGCTGCTCTACATGGTGGGTCAGGGGGTCTTACTGGAGGGCGTGAAATTACTGGCCTCTCTCCTGGGGAACGGACTTTACTAATGTTCTCACAGTCACCTACAGATATAAGCATTGAAGAGAAGAGTACTATATTGAGCATGGCTCCAGTGATAGAGACTCTAGTGAATAATGAGGTTCATCTTACCTTCTCTGGGACGGACGTTAGGCTTTTTAATATACACCGGAGATGCTTTATTTGGCACTGAGTATATAGGCAGATCTCCATTTATGTGGTTTGTATTGGCCTTCACCCCTCTGTCCTGCATCATTGAGACCATTTTTGCAACATCCACTTCTGGACAGTCGCCAGTTGCACTTTGTGTATCTGCTCGAACCGTCCCTTTCTTTCGTTGTACAGGAAGAGGGTGATCACTATTTGTGATAACACCATTACCATTCTGAATGGATCCATCATCTGATTAAAAAAAACCAAACCAAAAACTAATGGATAACTAGATGGTTAACTAATAAAGCATTAACAATGTTCTTTTTCTTCTGGATTTACTTCTAACAAGTAACCTGTAAATAATAATACTCCATTGTTGTGCACTGCCCCCGTCTATTCACTTGCTCACAGCTTTCTTAGCTCTCAGACTCCATCAGATTGTACTGTTCCCCTGTGCACCTTATGATTTTTGAAGCTGGAGCTTTCCAGTATGTAATCATAATAAAACAATTCAGCCTCATTTTACAAACCTTGCCTTGCTGATCACAGCAACTATAATTTCATTTTTTTAAGTAACCTTTGCAAAATTAAAACCGTGACCATTGATATGGTGCTATTGTCACAGCACACCCATTATCTAAAACCACTTAGAAACAGGCGTGGTATAAATATTCATTATACAATCTGAAGCAAAGACATGAATGGGTTAATCACTTTGGACATCCATTTGTAATAGGTTCTCCCATACATATGCTGTAAACTGTTAGAATTAGGATTCAAGTGTTGACGCCACAACAAAGGAGAACACTGTTTTCCTGTATTGAATGGAAGCACCGGGCCTTCCAGAGACACAATCCATTTTTTGTCAGCCTAAGAATGCCCCCCCTCCACACCCCGTCATATACTCACCTTCCAAGAACTCCACTTTTTTTTTGTTGCCGCTCCAGTCCCACAGTGCCATCTTGTGACTATAACTTTTAACTGGCTGTAAATCAGAAGAAGCTAAAGCGAACCAATCATCTGGATTTTCCTATATAACCTAAAGCCGGTGCTATATTGACACTATCAGGCTGATTCTCTACATTCTCCTTTAGTTGTCAGATTGGATGTATAGTTTTTAAAATACAGGCAAGTAAAGTTACAGACCTGTACAGCTCTTTGATTGTCAGCAGTTGCCAAATAGCTAATGTGTGGGTTGGATTTTGCTATCTTTTTCTGCCCCTGTCTGCTGCTTGGCCTCTGTATAGCACTGGCTTTAGTTTATATAGGAAAATCCTGGAGATTGTGACTTAAAGCGAACCAAGGTCCCAATGCATTTCTATGACAGCCAAAAAGAGGCTAGAACGGTGCCAGATCGAGGCTTTCATAGGGATGCATTGGAGGTGTGACCTCTGCGGCACGCCATGTAACACTGGAGCAGCCGGCAGGTCACAAATCACAGGAGACTAACAGGAGAGGCAGCGAGAGAAGATGAAGACAGGGGCAGGTGAATAGAAGACAGGGGGCTTACATTTAAAGCACCACTACAGCGGTGCAGTAAAAAACAAAAATGCTGGAGTGGTGCTTTAAGTGAATCCAAATTCCTTTTAATCACCAGTTATCAACAGATGTCTCTAGTAGGACAAAAAACAAACCAATGGTGTGCCTACCTGATACTAAATGTGCAATACAAGCTGCTCTGATGACTTCTGCTGTGAAATTTTGAATAACAGACCCTCATTGTTCTCCTTTTTACATTATCCAACTAGTTGCAGATTCAGCACACATTAGAATTTATCCAGTGATCAACAGCTGATGGCTCTTACCGCTCATCTTGAGTGTATAAAACTTATTTCTAAGTTGTACAAGTCTTCAAAAAGTACTGCAAATACGTAAAGGGGTTTTGCCATGAACAAAGTTCCTGTGCTGAGATACAGTCATGGCCGAAAATATTGGCACCCTTGAAATTGTTCCTGAAAATGAAGTATTTCTACCATAAAATTATTAGAATTACACGCTTTGTTTATTTCTTTTATGTGTGTTGGAACAACACAAAAACACAGAGGAAAAAAAAAGCAAACTGGACATAATTTCTCACAAAACCCCAAAAATGGTCTGACAAAACTGTTGCCACCTTTCCAAAATTGTGGGGAAACAACTATGTATCAAGCATGTAATGCTTGTTCAAACTCATCTGTGGCAAGTAACAGTTGTGGGTAAAATGAAAATCATACCTGAAACCAGATAAGAAAGGAAGAAGTTGACTCAGTCTTTGGATTCTGTGTATGCCACATTAAGCATGGAGAACAGAAACCGGAAAGTGAACATAGTCAAGAAGTTTACAAACCATAGTACTGTAGTTAATGTCCCTGGTCATGGATAAGAGAGAAAAATTGATGAAAGGTTACAACGCAAGATAATCTAAAAGGTGAATAAGGAACCCCAATCAAGTTCCAAAGAAATTCAAATGGTCCAGCAGGCACAGGGTGCATCAGTGTCAGCAAAGTTATCTGTCCAAATTTGAATGAAATGAAATGCTATGGTGAGAGACCCAGGAGGACCCCACTGCTGACACAGAAACATAAAAGAGATAGAATGTGGCACCCTATGGTTAAGTAGCCACAGTAACACCTGGTAAATGCAGGAAGGGATTTCCACATTAGGAAAATTCACAAGACACACGCACACAGACAGACTCATCACAACACTACACTAAACTGTGGTTAGGGTCTAGGGCAGCTAAACTTGTATAGTGGTGAGCACGGTCCCTGAAATCAGCCTGGGGGTGGAGCTTGGTGGGTGAGGTGTCTGAGGTGAGTGGGCGGGAAGCCAGTTAGTTCCAGTCAGAGCCAGTTAGCTCCAGTCAGAGCGAGTCAAAAGAAACAGTTGGCAGAGTCAGTCAAGTTGAGTGAAGTGTGAGTTCCTATGTGATGGTCAGAGGTGAGGCGATACAGAAAAGGGGCGGAGGGACCAGTTCGGTTCACCCCAGAAGAAGAAACCCGGATACCGGAGTCCGAGTCTGCACGGGTTCAGTCAGGCCCAACAGAAAAGACAGAAGAGCGAAGGGGACTTAAGTCTCCTGGCGCAGGAACACTTGTAGCACAGCCATCAATAGAGCCAGGGATCGCAGCAGAGTTAGTGGTGCCCAGGAGCACGATTCTCAACGCCTGCTATACAAGTGAGAGATACAAGAGAGGTCAGGGCCAGGTTTTAGACAGGCCAGGACTTAAATAAACAAACATACAGTAACAAGGAGATTTCATATTTCACAAATGTGGAAATCCTAACTGCTACCTGACCACCCGAATTGCACCCAGGACTTAACTTTGCCAGCAACATCAGTAAAGGTACAGAAAGAAAGACCCGGTGTTTGTGTGAGTTATTGTTATCAAAAGTACAGCTCTCACTATGGACTCCGTTTGCCTGAACACGAGGAGCCGCACATCAGTGGCCTTGGAGAAACCAGTATCAAGACTCGTGTAGTAAGCTGCCTTCGCAAGGGCGCTGGGGACATCGCTCCACCTACGGGGAGCATTACAAACTAGCTGCTTCATCATCACCCCGGAGGTCTGCAAGCAGAAGTAATATTACCGGGAACCGTAGGTGGAGTCACAAGACACTTTAATTTTATTTTTACTATTTTTTTTCACCAGACTTCTCTTAACTGCCACCAGGTTCATGGGACCGGGCACAGCCACCTGTGACAATCCCCTGAAAACTAAAAGCCCGGGATCGAGTACCCCATGGCCCTGGGTCAGGCAAATGCAGTTTGCCAAAATGTATGTAAGAAAGCCAAACCCCATCTGGGAAAGCATCTTGTGGACAGAGGAGACCAAGATCGTGGAGGTTCAAAGATATTTTGTGGTTGCTTTGCTGCCTCTAACACTGGGTTCCTTGACTGTGTGCAAAACATCATAAAATCTGAAGATTACCAAAGGATTTTGGGTAACAATGTAGTGTCCAGTGTCCGAAAGCTAGGTTTGTGTGCCACATCATGGGTCTTCTAGCAGGAAGATGATCCCAAACATATTTCAAGAAGCCCCCTGAAATGGATAGAAATAAAGCACTGGAGAGTCTGAAGTGGCCAGCAATGAGTCCGGATCTAAATGCCATTGAAGACCTATGTGAATAGATCATAAAACTGCTGTTGGCACCCTTCATATATGAGAGACCTGGAGCAGTTTGCAAAAGAGAGAGGTCCAAAATTTCAGTTAAGAGGTTGGAGAAGCTTGTTGATGGTTGTAGGAAGAAATTGATTGCAGTTAAGTTGAGGGTGCCAACAATTTTGTCTGGCCCATTTTTGGAGTTGTGTGTGAAATTATGTCCAATTTGCCTTTTTTTTTTTTCTTTTTTTGTGTTGTTCTAAATGTACTCAAAAGAATTAAACATGTGAATAACTTGAAATTATTGTCTGGAATACTTCATTTTCTGTAACAATTTCAAGGGTGCCAACACTTTCGGTCATGACTGTATGTGCTCCTGCTATGTACTGTGTAATGGCTGTGTCTGACCGTACAGGGACATGGTCTGATCATTTCCTGGGAAGAGGAAGTAAAGAAATATACAGACATTACAACACAGGATAGAAAATCATTTTTTCTTTGAGGTAAAACATTTTTCCAAAACAGGCAGGGAAATGTTTTACCTTACAAAAAAAAAAATCAGCTGTGATCCTGTTCTGTATGTCTGTATACTCTATTACATCCCCCTGCCTTGGATATGTGGTATGATCAGACCATGTCCCTGTACAGTCAGACACGGCCATTACACAGATTATCTCTGCAAAGCAAGATTTTTTTTTTTTTTTAAATACATCCAATTGTGTAATTTATTAGCTTTGTTGTGGGGAAACCCCTTTAAATGCATCTTTTTTAATGCTTCCCCTTGTATAACATGCTTACTTGGGTAGTCCACCTTAGAAAACCTATTTTCAAATTGCACCTCTAACTCTGGAGGACCTGGAACATCTAGGAATATTGGTATGGACAGCATGCAAGGTTTCCTTTCCTCTGTGGTGGTGCTGTAGGGGAACTGAACTCTGGCTGCCAGCTTTCTCTACAAGTTATAGCGAAGAATCACATCACTGAAACATACTGTAATCAATCTCATATTGACGGTTCTTCTGACAAAAAAATGCATTGTCCAAAAAGAAGTCCATGTTTAATGTGCTAGCAAAATATTGTTGCACATAATACTTTAAGCTCTAAAAAAATAAATAAATAAAGGCTAGAGTTCTGCTGTTCCCAGACAACCATTTTTGTTTTTAAGAAACAGAAATAAATTCCAGGAATTAGAGGAAAAGCTAGTCACTGATGGTCATCCTCAGACGAGGCCTTTCTTGTCATTCAACAGTCTACAGTGTGGTAGTAAAAGAATTGAACTCTGGGAGAGGCGGCTCTATGGCAGGAGGGAATCCCCCTGGGCAGCAGCGACTGATCGCCAGGACTCTCTGGGACCAGGGTTCCTCCATGCTGTTTGATGCTCAGAGTTCATTGTGGAAATTTAGATACATGGATCTAGTCTCAATTTACCGTAATTTAAAGTACTGAAAGTCCAACATTTCTGTACCAGCATTCCTGGTTGCAATAATGACAGGGAGTCACTGTTTCCAGAAACAAAGTAATCCAACTCACTGCACTAAACAGGGACACAATGGTTGAAAGTTAAATTGGACAAACAATTAATCTTTACACAGAGTTTTCTCATCAGAGACATTCCTTTTCAGAAAATAGATGCAATTTTGCTGGAAAAAATGCTACAATCCAAGGAATTCCCCAGTGGTGGCAAGGGAAAGTGATATTACATGAAGGCCATTCAAATATTTGCGAGTGTGGACACTGCTCCATTTTCATACCAACTTTACTTAATTCTTCCCTGACACTGTACCTTCATTATAAATTGTAGATTAAGTTTAATTGTTAATATTGTAAAAGTAACACACATAACATACCTTCCTCACTCTGTCCCAGATATAAAGCGTTACGCCCTCGAACCGGTCGTTTAGAGATTGTGATGGGCTTGTGAGTCCGAGGTGTTATTCTAGGTGGTGGGACAGGAGGAGCAGTGCTGTCTTCAGGGGGGCCAGAAAATATCTACAGTACAGAGAAAAACATTCTTGTAGGTCATGTAGAGACTTGGAGCAGAAACTATGTACAAGGAAAAAAAATGACAATTGGACCATTTTTTGCAATATAATTTTTTAACTCCGTCCAAATTATGATTCTATTCATTCAGTCATTTCCGACCCTTGGATACTCTAGTATCAAGAGTGATGAGTAACTGAACAGGGGCATCTAAACTGGCCCTCAGACTGGGGACCCTTTTCCCAAAAGTACGCGCTATGGTGGCGAAGTCTGGACTGCCAATGTGACCCTAACACCTGTCCATACCCTGGTCTAACACGCCCTGTCCCCCTCCCCTGGAGAGGGTCGGGACCGAAGTAACAAACCCCACAAATAACACAGACAAAGCAGAACCAAAACACAAACACACTACAGACACAGTGAAGAAATACATGTGCACAGGAAGAAATAAGATACAGGGAGGAAATAACCTGGCAACAGGGATATTTCCACACCATACAAGATATCATAACTGATCACCAGACACTGGATCACACGCTAAAATAGGAATCACTGGAGCAATGATGGATATAATAATCGATGATGAGCCGGATCCAAAAGGGTGCAGGCGGCTGTGAGTGGTCATTAGCAACCTAAGCTTCTAGCAATAAATCACAAGCCAGCAAGAATTAACTCCTGCTGGACTGATGGGCAGTGAACAAGAAACAGCCAATGTCCGTCTCTGGATGAACAACTAAGAGACACCAGATTGCCTGTCAAATTCTGTAGTGTGCACAGAGTCTGACACCTCCAAGACACTTAGCAAGTGCAGAGCAGAACACTGCATGACACCTATAGGCCATTTTTCACCATGTTTCCCTGGTTTCTTACAATTCCTTGATACTCTTGTGTAGTGATGGGATATGTCCTGATGGTCGGGATAGGGGAGACTCGACTGATCATTTTGTAAAGATCGAGATTGAGATAACACGATCTTGTGTTCGATCACCAATCTTGGACTTTACGGTTATGGGGTGGGGTGGGGGGTCTGTAAAATAAAGAATACAGTTAATAAACATTGTCATTATACTTACAGGTCCAGCGACGCGTCCTGCAGACTCTGTCTCTTGGCGCTTCTGCTTCCAAGTATGATCATCACTGTGCCGCCCGGTAACCAAAGTACCTTCTGTAATGTCATAGTATGTAACCAGTCATGTGTTATTATCTCATTGGCTACCGACTGGTCACATGACTGACATCATGCAAGGTCCTGTAGTGTCAGCATGCTTGCCGGTACTCAGTGCTCGCCCGAGCATCTCAGTACACGGTATACTCAGCGAGCGCCGTGTACCGGCGAGATGCTGGGGCACATGCTCGGCTCCCCCTCCCTGCATGTTGGCGCTCTTTACAGAGTCAGCCCACATGCAGGGATTGGCTACCACAGCCGGTGAATAGCGGCGCCGGGAATCAGGTGATCGGAGATCATCGTTGCTAAAGTAACCCACTCAGGTTACTATGGCAGCGGTGACGTCACCACTTACCAACCCGCAGCCTTTGCTCCCTTATTGAGTGATTACACAGCACGGGGAGCAGCAGCGTTCTTCCTCCCCGTGCTTTGTGATATAGCAGAGCTGCATGGGTTGAAGAAGACAGAAGACCAGGATCGTGGCGGGGTGAGAGGGAGTAATATAGATGGAGTCCCTAAGTGTGTGTGTATTTATTTCTAATAAAGTATTTTTTTCTCTGTGTGGTGTCTTTTTTTTTTTTTTTTTTTTTTTTTTTTTAACTCTTGGAGATTCTTAATGGCCGGATCAAACTTAGCCTCACAGTAATAATCTCGGGCTTTATACCAGCTGGTAAAACAAAGCTGGTATTAACCCCTTATTACCCAGTGTTCCACCCGGTACCAGAGTCGTTGAAGAGTTGGATACAGTGCCAGAAGATGGTGCTTCTATGAAAGCGCCATTTTCTGGGGAGGCTGTGGACTGCAATTCACAGCAGGGGAGTTCCAGAAAGCTTGGGCCACCCTGCGCTGAGAATTCCAATCCTCAGATGCCTAGTTGTACCTGGCTGGACACAAATTTTATTTATTTTTTTTTTTTAATTTCATGAAATATTAAAAAAAAAAAAAAAAAGGGCTTCCCTATATTTTTGGTTCCCAGCTGGGTACAAATAGGCAGCTGGGGGTTGGGGGCAGCCTTTACCTGCATGCTGTACCTGGCTAGCATACAAAATATGGCGAAAGCCCACATCTTTTTGTTTTTACTCAAAAATATACCTATAAATAGAAAAATCTGAAAAACTGAACATTTTACAGTGGTCTCTTAATTTTGGAAGCAGCTGTATATACAGTGCCTTGCGAAAGTATTCAGCCCCCTTGAATTTTTCAACCTTTTCCCCACATTTCAGGCTTCAAACATAAAGATAAAAAAATTTAATGTTATGGTGAAGAATCAACAAGTGGGACACAATTGTGAAGGTGAATATTTATTGCTTATTTTAAATTTTTGTAAAAAATAAAAAACTGAAAAGTGGGGCGTGCAATATTATTTGTCCCCTTTACTTTCAGTGCAGCAAACTCACTCCAGAAGTTCATTGAGGATCTCTGAATGATCCAATGTTGTCCTAAATGATTGATGATGATAAATATAAACCACCTGTGTGCAATCAAGTCTCTGTATAAATGCACCTGCTCTGTGAGTCACAGTGTTCTGTTTAAAGCACAGAGTGCATCATGAAGACCAAGGAACACAACAGGCAGGTCCGTGATACTGTTCTGAAGTTCAAAGCCAGATTTGGTTGCAAAAAGATTTCCAAAACTTTAAACATCCAAAGAAGCACTGCATCCACACCTTTAAGCGGGCCCTAAAAACGCATTTCTTTAGACTAGCCTATCAACTCACTGCCCTGATCTAATCTAGACCCTTTCTGACCTTCAAAAAACTTACTTCCAGTTCTCGTCCCCTGTACCTGTATAAATTCTCACCGACGGGTTCATGCAGCAGCTTTTGAATACCCTATTAAATCGATGGCTGGACCATATATGACAAGCTTCCCCCCCCCCATTCACCTTTTGTGTCTCCCCTATTTCCTTATAGACTGTAAGCTTACGAGCAGGGTCCTCACTCCTCCTGGTATCTTAATTTTGCTATTTTGTATTGTCTCATATTGTCTGTACATGCCCCCTCTTAATTGTAAAGCGCTGCGGAATATGTTGGCGCTATAGAAATAAAACTTATTATTATTATAAGCACTGTACAAGCAATCATATTGAAATGGAAGGAGTATCATACCACTGCAAATCTACCAAGACGCGGCCGTCCATCAAAAATGTCATATCAAACAAGAAGAAGACTGATCAGAGGTGCAGCCAAGAGGCCCATGATCACTCTGGATGAACTGTGGAGATCTACAGCTGAGGTGGGAGAGTCTGTCCATAGGACAACAACACTGCACTGTACACTGCACAAATCTGGCCTTTATGGAAGAGTGGCAAGAAGAAAGCCATTTCTCAAAGATATCCATAAAAAGTGTTTTTTAAAGTTTGCCATAACCCACCTGGGAGACACACTAAACATGTGGAAGAAGGTGCTCTGGTCAGATGAAATCAAAATCAAATTTTTTGGGCACAATGCCAAGCGATATGTTTGGCGTAAAAGCAACACAGCTCATCACCCTGAACACACCATCCCCACTGTCAAACATGGTGGTGGCAGCATCATGGTTTGGGCCTGCTTTTCTTCAGAAGGGACAGGGAAGATGGTTAAACTTGATGGGAAGATGGATGGAGCCAAATACAGGACCATTCTTGAAGAAAACCTGTTGGAGTCTGCAAAAGACCTGAGACTGGGAGAGAGATTTGTCTTTCAACAAGACAGTGATCCAAAACATAAAGCAAAATCTACAATGGAATGGTTCACAAATAAACGTATCCAGGTGTTAGAATGGCCAAGCCAAAGTCCAGACCTGAATGCAATTGAGGATCTGCGAAAGAACTGAAAACTGCTGTTCACAAACACTCTCCATCCAACCTCACTCAGTGTGAGCTATATGCAAAGGAAGAATGAGCAAGAATTTCAGTCTCTCGATGTGCAAAACTGATACACATACCCCAAGCGACTTGCAGCTGTAATCGCAGCAAAAGGTGGCGCTACAAAGTATTAACTTAAAGGGGCCGAATAATATTGCATGCCCCAATTTTCAGTTTATCTTTTACAAAAATTTAAAATAAGCAATAAATATCGTTCACCATCACAATTGTGTCCCACATATGTTGCTAATTCTTCACCATAAAATTTAAATTTTTTATCTTTATGTTTGAAGCCTGAAATGTGGGAAGAGCTTGAAAAATTCAAGGGGGCCGAATAATTTCGCAAGGCATATATATTATATATACAGTTAGGTCCAGAAATATTTGGACAGTGACACAAGTTTTGTTATTTTAGCTGTTTACAAAAACATGTTCAGAAATACAATTATATATATAATATGGGCTAAAAGTGCACACTCCCAGCTGCAATATGAGAGTTTTCACATCCAAATCGGAGAAAGGGTTTAGGAATCATAGCTCTGTAATGCATAGCCTCCTCTTTTTCAAGGGACCAAAAGTAATTGGACAAGTGACTCTAAGGGCTGCAATTAACTCTGAAGGCGTCTCCCTCGTTAACCTGTAATCAATGAAGTAGTTAAAAGGTCTGGGGTTGATTACAGGTGTGTGGTTTTGCATTTGGAAGCTGTTGCTGTGACCAGACAACATGCGGTCTAAGGAACTCTCAATTGAGGTGAAGCAGAACATCCTGAGGCTGAAAAAAAAGAAAAAATCCATCAGAGAGATAGCAGACATGCTTGGAGTAGCAAAATCAACAGTCGGGTACATTCTGAGAAAAAAGGAATTGACTGGTGAGCTTGGGAACTCAAAAAGGCCTGGGCGTCCACGGATGACAACAGTGGTGGATGATCGCCGCATACTTTCTTTGGTGAAGAAGAACCCGTTCACAACATCAACTGAAGTCCAGAACACTCTCAGTGAACTAGGTGTATCTGTCTCTAAGTCAACAGTAAAGAGAAGACTCCATGAAAGTAAATACAAAGGGTTCACATCTAGATGCAAACCATTCATCAATTCCAAAAATAGACAGGCCAGAGTTAAATTTGCTGAAAAACACCTCATGAAGCCAGCTCAGTTCTGGAAAAGTATTCTATGGACAGATGAGACAAAGATCAACCTGTACCAGAATGATGGGAAGAAAAAAGTTTGGAGAAGAAAGGGAACGGCACATGATCCAAGGCACACCACATCCTCTGTAAAACATGGTGGAGGCAACGTGATGGCATGGGCATGCATGGCTTTCAATGGCACTGGGTCACTTGTGTTTATTGATGACATAACAGCAGACAAGAGTAGCCGGATGAATTCTGAAGTGTACCGGGATATACTTTCAGCCCAGATTCAGCCAAATGCCGCAAAGTTGATCGGACGGCGCTTCATAGTACAGATGGACAATGACCCCAAGCATACAGCCAAAGCTACCCAGGAGTTCATGAGTGCAAAAAAGTGGAACATTCTGCAATGGCCAAGTCAATCACCAGATCTTAACCCAATTGAGCATGCATTTCACTTGCTCAAATCCAGACTTAAGACGGAAAGACTCACAAACAAGCAAGACCTGAAGGCTGCGGCTGTAAAGGCCTGGCAAAGCATTAAGAAGGAGGAAACCCAGCGTTTGGTGATGTCCATGGGTTCCAGACTTAAGGCAGTGATTGCCTCCAAAGGATTCGCAACAAAATATTGAAAATAAAAATATTTTGTTTGGGTTTGGTTTATTTGTCCAATTACTTTTGACCTCCTAAAATGTGGAGTGTTTGTAAAGAAATGTGTACAATTCCTACAATTTCTATCAGATATTTTTGTTCAAACCTTCAAATTAAACGTTACAATCTGCACTTGAATTCTGTTGTAGAGGTTTCATTTCAAATCCAATGTGGTGGCATGCAGAGCCCAACTCGCGAAAATTGTGTCACTGTCCAAATATTTCTGGACCTAACTGTATATACACACACACACACACACACACACACAAACACACACACACACACACACTATATAGTTGCATAAAAATAAAATTAAAAAAAAATGTCGTAGCTTTCCATGATATTTTTGATTCTCAGCGCAGATAAAGCGGACGACTATGGGCTGCCAGCCCCATCTGCCTGGATTTACCTTGGCTGGCAATCAAAATACAGGGAAGCCCATTCATTTTTTTTTTACCTTTTTACCTTTGTACCTTCATTACATGTCCAATATAGGTCAGCTTCTGTCTGGTGATCTTGCCTTTCAGGGACATCTTTTCTATGATATTGAAAATCTTTGTTGGAGATCCTAGCTGTTCATAGGATTCATTAAAAGTATTTTCCAGCACCACAGCTCAAAGGCAACAATATTTCTTCTCTCAGATTCATATGAGTGTTTATGTCTTGCAGGCATATTTTAAAAAAAATAGGTGATCCATACTTGGCCTAGGTAGGGGCTCTGTCCCCTGCACCCCAATCCACTGAACGTTCGTGTACTACAAGTTGGGCTTTGCCAGTAGCCCAGGATGATTAAATATGTTGAATTTCCTAGGCCTGTATAGGGTCTTCCAAGACATATAGCTGGGTCTTGGTATTAAGACTTGCTAGTAACTCTTTTAGTTTTTCTATGCACAGTTCTTGTCTACAGGCTCCTGGACATCTGGCTGTTTGTAGTTTTCAGTCTCTGAGTTACCTACCCGCCTGTGGTTTTCAGCATCGCTACCTACCTGCCTGTGGTTTCCAGAATCCCAAACTACTCAATGTGGTCTCCAGCATTGCTATCTACCTGCTTGCAGTTTCCAAAATCCCAACTTACCTGCCTGCAGTTACCAGTATCGCTACCTACTTGCCTTTGGTTTCCAATATTGCAACCTAACTGCAGTTTCCAGGACTTCTTCTTGGCTGTATGCAGCTTCCTTGGTATTCAGACTTTCTTGTTTCTCCGGAGTTCTGACTGCTGTCACCAGTCTACTAGGATGTCTTCTACGTGTCCACCTGCAGTTTTGAGGACGTCTTCCTGGCTGTGTGCGGCTTCCATGGTATAATTATTCTTTTTACTTTAGAGTTTTGTCTGCTACCTGTCTGTAGTTTCCAGTTCTACAGTCCAGTCTCCTACCTGACTGCAGTTTCCAATAACCGTGCTGTCTGTCAATGGATCTTCAGGACTTCACCTGTTGGTCTACGGCCTCCAGTATCTCTGCTGACGGCCAGTGAACTTCAGCTCTTCCTCGGTCTACTGCCTCTGATATTTCTGCTACAGGTCAGTGGTCTTCAGGACTTCATCTGTTTATTTGCGGTTCTTAGTAATTTTGCCATGTGTCTGCCTGCAGCTTTCAGGACCTTTCTGTCCACTCGCAGCTTCCAGGACTTTATTAAGACTTTAGCTTTACCTTTCCGATCTGTGGCTTTCAAGAGGTTTCCTGTCCACTTGCTACTTGCAGGACATCATTAAGACATTTGTTTTGTCCTTGTTATGTATCCACCTGTGGCTGTCAGTATGCCTCCTGTCCGCTTGCGGCTTCCTAGACCTTATTAAATCTTTTAGTTCCCTGAACCCTGCTGCCCATTTCCGAGAGTGCAATACCTGCCTGCTGTACAGACGACCATGGCCTGTGTTCTCACTAGGACCTTGGGTTTAGAGGATCAACCTCACCCAGTGAGACCCTTGTGTTTTGTATGAATTGGGAACACAATAGCAGTGATTAGTTCTTGTTTGATGGTGACTTAGATGTTCTTGCACTTCCATATTTAATTCATACTCATCATGGCCTCGCTCCGTAGTGCTAATTGATTATCCAACACTGCTGTTGGACTGCCACTGTGATTAATAAGGAACCCATTGAAAACTAAGTTGTCAACTGCTACTAATTGGTTCATTGTTGATCTTTATTTGGTCTTCCTCATTGGGGGTAGTCATTATTTTAGGCTTCTTGCTGTTCAGGTAAAGGCCCATTCTTTCATTTTCTTTTTTAAACTTTAGTATCAGCTGCTTCAGTTTCTTCTCACTCCCTAATAGCAGGGTAGTATCATCTGCATATCTCAGACATCTGATGGTTCTTCATTTTTACTACAGTAGCGGAATCATCTAAGTCCAGCTCCATAATGGTTAATTCTGCATAGAGGTTGAAAAGAAAATGAGTGGACACATTCTTTTCTTGTGCCCTTTTTGATTTTGAACCATTCTCCATAACTGGTTTCCATTCAGCATCTTGATCATTGTACAGTGACCATATTAACCCAATCAAGTGTACAACACTCCTAACTCACTGCTTCCCACAGTCAAAAGCCTTGGTATAAGTCAGTGACACATTTTTAGATTTTTTCCTGGTACTCCTTCTGTCAGTATGGATTCCAGCTTGTGTGTCAAGAAGTTCTTGATCAAGGATCTTGCCCAGTCGCTTCTGAATGATTTTTAGAAGCATCTTCCTGACGCAGGATTAGGGAGTTTGTTCTATTGTCACAGTTCCTGGTGTCACCTATTTTAGATAGTGGGATGAAAACTGATCTTTTCTAGTGCTTCAGCTATGTGCAGGTCTGCTGGTTGCCAATTTAATTTCAATCATAGTCTTTGATGGTTGCGTCACTTGGTAAGAAAAGCTTCTTCACTTGTTTCAGCCTGGTAAAAATTACTTCTGTGGGCCTTCTTATAGGCTTCTGTGAGGTTCATGCAGCTGTTCTGGTCTTTCCATTCTTCCCTTTGGAAATTGCATTCAGCCGCTTTGCCTCATTCAACCAGTCGTTAGTAGGTCTCCTATTACAACTGCTCTGGAGGTTGCAGCTAACCAATTCCCATCATGTATTGGTTTCTTGTACAATACATGCGCATGAGCAGTTTCTGTGATGTTCCTTTTATTTCTGCCTACAACTTGATTGGGCCTCTCCTTTCTGCCTGAGTAGATTAAACCTGTTACATTGCATTAATACACAGATCTTAGCGATCTTCCTCTGCATGTCTACATGCGTGATCATGTATACAAACACTACACACAAATCATACAACTGCCAAAAACTACTTTAAGTGAGAAGGCAACACTGTGCAGGGAACAAATGTAGCTCAACATGAAGTGCAAGAGAAAAACAAATACAATGGGTTACAAAAATGAGTCTTCATGATGCAATACCCAATACAACATAGTCACAACAATGCATAAACATAAAAGTTGACTATTGCATTGATCTTGCTCGCACTTGCAACATGTTTAATACCTTAACAATCAATGACAGCTATAGTGTGCGATAACCAGGTGCGAGTTGTGACATCGCATTGAGGCATACTATATCCATCATGTACTTGAACTGTCACTAGGTGTAAACACACAATAAAAGCGCCATGCTGGCAGTAGTCACTGACAACTGAATGGCACTGCTAGCGATGCGGGACGCAATTACATCGGTCCCAGTCTCCAACTGTTGTGATCAGTTAGTCAATCTGACTAACCAATCACACTATGTGATTGGTGGAAGTGGCTGAAATAGCAGCACTTCCCCGCACAATCAGCACCAGGAGGTTGACTTAAATGACAGCTCCTGTGGTAATAGCCAGGGATGATGATCTTACTGCGCGTAGTTGATTAACCCTCCAGATGGTGCAATCAATACAATCTCGGCATTTAGAAAGTTGTTAGAAAGAGGGGGCTCCCTCTCTCACCCCCTTCAGCATCCCTCTTAAGCAATCACAGTGAGCGAATGGTTGTTATGGCACCTGGAGGTGAACAACGACCACCTGGTATGCCAGGTATGGTGGCCTGTTAGACCCCAAGGGCAGGGTCTAACAGGAATTCTGCATGTTTAATCTGACAGGTAAAATGCATTGCAATGCATGTATATTGTAATGCATTAGACCAGTGATCAGACAAATAAAACCTAAATTCTCTTTTGCTATGTAAAAAAAAAAATAGCAAAAAAACTTAACTCCCCCCCCCCCCAAAAAAAAACAAACAACAAAAGACAATACACCAATACATATTTATCTGAAAACAAAAATCAAAACCAAACATATTTGATATCACCGCATTCAGAACCCCTGCTCTATAAAAAGTCCCATAGTGACCATTGTAAATAAAAAAAAAAAAATAAAAAAAAAACATGCCAAAAACTGTTTTTGAATCATGGTGCTGAAGAAAATAGGAGAATTTTTTGTTAAATTGTGAGGCCCTTTTTACCTATTTCCCTTGGGGCTAAAACAAAACTTTAGTGGTAAAAATCTAATTTTTTCTTCATTGCCCAATGGTATACATTTTTGGTGAAACACGTGGTGTCAATAAGTTTACTGCACCCCTAGATAATTTAATTAAGTGGTTTAGTTTGTAAAATTGGGTTACTTATTGGGGGTTCTGTTGTCCTGGCACCTCAGGGGCTTTGCCAATGTGACAAGGCATCCGTAACCCATGCCAGTAAATTCTGAACTCTAATATGGCACTCTTTCCCTTTTGAGCTTTGCCATATATCTGAAAAGAAGATTCAGACAACATATGGGTACATGTACTCAGGGGAAATGGCTAATTATGTGGTCATTTTTATTCTATTAACCCTTTTGAAAATTAAAAACTTGGTGCTAAAAACATTTCAGTGAAAAAAATATATAAATTCTCATTTTCACAGACCAATGTAATGCAATTTGGTTAAGTTCCTCTAGGTTTAAAATGCTCCCTATATCCCCAGAAAAATAATTCAAGAGGTGAAGTCTGCAAAATCAGATCATTTAAAGGAGTTTTTGCTGTTTTGGAACCTGAGGTGCTATACCAATGCAATGTGACATGGCATTCAAAATCTATTCTAGCAAAAATTATGCCCCAAAAGTGAAATAGTGGTCTATCACCCCTGAGCCCTGCTGTGTGAAACAAGAGTTTCAGACCACATAGGAAGTGTCCCTGTACTCAGGAGAAATTGCCCAACAAATTATGAGGTCCATTTTCTCCTGTTTCCTTGCGAAAATAAAAATTTGGGCCTACATATTCATTGCAAAAACTTAATATTTTATTTTCATGGCCTAATATTATAAAATGATGTGAAGTATCTTTGGTTTGAAGATACTCACCACACCCCTTGATAAATCATTTCAGGGGTGTAGGTTCTAAAATGGGGTAACTTTTGGTAGGTTTCTGCTGTTTTCACAACTCGACAGCTCTGCAAAGGCATCCACAATACATTCCAGACAATTTTTCACTTCATAAATCAAATAGCGCTCTTTCCCTTCCAAGCCCTGAAGTGTGCCAAAATGGTTAATTCCAGCCACATATGGGTATCTCCTTACTCAGGAGAAATAAGACAAAAAATTGTGGGGTAAAGTTTCTCCTGCTATCCTTGTCAAGATGAAAAATTTTGGTCTAATATAACATTTTAAATGGAAAAAAAATGCAATGTTTAATTTCCATGGCTCGATGTTATAAAATTCCACAAATCCCCTGTTGGTTGAAAATGTTCATTACACATCTAGAAAATATCGTCAAAGCATGCAGTTTTCAAAATGTGGTCACTTGTGGAGGGTTTCACTGTTTCTGCTACCTCAGGGGCGATCCTAATGAGAAATGGCGTCCAAAATCTGGTCCAGCAAAAATTGCACTACAAAAGTCAAATGGCGCTCCTTTCTTTCAGAGACCGTAATTTCCAACCCCATGTGAGGTATTGTTGTATTCAGCAGAAAATAGCCCCAAAAATCTATTGTGAAAATGTGAATTTTGGGGCTAAAGCAATATTTTGGTGTAAAAGACATATTTAATTTTTCAACCCAAAATTATAAAATTCTGTGAAGCACTTGTAGGGTGAAGATGGTCATCACACTTGTCTAGGCGTTCCTTGATGATTATAGTTTGAAAATGGGGGTCACGTGTGGGTGGTTTCTGCTGTTTTGGGATCTCGGGGCTATGCAAATGCAACATGGCATCCAAAATTTATTCCAACCAAATTTATGCTACAAAAATTATACAGCACTTCTTCCATTCTGAGCCCTGCTGTGTGCCCTAACAGTAGTTTTGAACACATATAGGGCATTGATGTACTGAGGAGAAATTGCACAACAAACTGTTGTTTTCATTTTCTCCTTCTACCATTGTAAAAATCAAAAATGTGGGACTAGAGCCACATTTTAGGAAAACAAATCTTACATTTATTTTCTCCAGGTTGTATTAATTCCTGTGAATTTTTTTTTTTAAAAAAAAACAAGAGTCCTCAGTGGTTGATACCTTTTAATGGCTAACTGAAAAAAATGGTAACGAAAAGCAAGATTTTGACGCTACTCGGGTCTCTTCATCAGAAGTAGTCTTCAAAGCTTGCTATTTATTACCATCTTTTCAGTTAGCCATTAAAAGGTATCCACCACTGAGGACTCTCAGTTCTTTTAAACAATTGTTTTCTATCTACTGGCTAACACGGTACAAAGATATATTTTACCTTCTCATTCATGTGAATTCAGAGTTAAACTTTCTGAATGCAGTTTTGAATACTTTCTTTAAGGGTGCAGATTTTAAATTGGGTCTTGTTTGCCAGGTTTAGGACATATAGGCTCCTGAAAGTCACTTCAAATGTGAAGTAGTCACTAAAAATATAGGTTTTTAAAATTTCATTGAAAAACTTGCAGCAAAACGTTTAACCCTTTTAAACATTCTCATAAAAAAAAAAAAAAAAAAGAGTTTCAATAATGATGCTGATGAAAAGTAGCCAAGTGGGAACTTGTATTTATTTACTATCTGTAGTAGCTGTATTAGCTGTAGTACCCGGCGTTGGCCGGGATAGTAACTAAGTATTTCTCTGTCTCTCTCCCAGTCACCACTGAAATCATTTTAACCCACTGTCTTATACTAAAGAATGTCCTTCGTTGCCTATGTTATCCAGTTGGTTTTTATAAGATTCTATGCAGAAAGAAGGGGAGAGAGGGAAGTAGGAACTCTGCCTTAAGCTCCTCTATGAACCCTCACTTCTACAATAGAATTTTTTCACAATTCACTGGACAGATATTACATGGAAAGTGAGAATTGGGGGATGAAATTTGGAATTTGGGGAATCAAAGATCAGTACAGGAGGAGAAAGAAGCAAGTTTGTCTGATAATATATATAACAAACTAGTTTATTTTCATGTGTACTATTCATTTATTAAGTAAAAATAAAAAATAAAAAAAAAAAAAAAGAAGTTGCTCACATTTTAAAGGAGATAATTCTCTATTCCGACCTTTGGCCATAAATACATAAATGAAATGAATGTCTATGGAGTGTAGATAAACCTCATACAGATGCCATGAAAGAACCTGCAGGAGTTTGTTTGCTCAGCATCTTTAGATAAACTATTGGTAATTTACATCAGGGCCTCCATGTACTGACTGAGGTAATGCGCATTTCTCAGCTGACAGACCAAGATGACGTATGGGCCCTACCATCTGTAGTGGAGGTTATAGTGCAATACAAAAATATCTCTTAATTTGTTTCTCCTGAACCTGGTATAACACCACCAGATACGAACATAATCACTAGGGAGCCCGGCCCTCCGCTATGAAAGCAGTGCTCTACACAATATGTATGCATCACTTTTTGTTTTTAATATGTCATACAAAGTAAAGTGTTCACGCTCCCTCTGGTGGCAGGTCTTAAAAATTACAAAAAAGTATATGTCGCGCTTGATACGACCCAGACGATCACATAGCAAACACCTTGTTTAGCTAATATGTCCCTATTCAAATCACAAGGTTATGTCAAGTTTATCAGCTAGAAGAAAAATAATTAAAAATCCTAACTCTAAGATAGGCTATCAATAAAAACAGTAATCACAAATTATAGACCTATAGATATATAAAGTAATAAACAGAGTTTTTGCTTGTCACCACTGCTGCCTATCAACAATAACTGGATCAGCAGCAGAGAGGCTATGTCAACAGTGCACAAAGCTGATGCAACCAATCACTGGGCTCAGTGATCTGTGCCAGACCGTTAGGCCTAAGCCACACGGCGAGAAAATCGGTGCGAGTGGAGTGCGATAAAACATCGCATTCCCCTCGGACCAATTCTAGCCTGTGTGACAGCGCACATGAGCGATTATTTTCTCAGCCCTAATCGGACCGAGAAAACAAATCGCAGCATGCTGCGATTGTAATGCGAGACTCTTATCTCTCGCACCCATTCAAGTGAATGGGGCGAGAGAAAAATCGCACTGCACTCGCGGTACTCCGGTGTACCGTGCGTGCAGAGCAAGAATTGCAATAGCTGGCTACGAAGGAGAGAGGGAGAGAAATCTCTCCCTCCCCTCCTCATCGCCGGCCCGACCCCCGCAGCTGAGGTCCGCCCGCAGGGTCGGACCTCAGACGCAGGCACACTCGCAAGACACTTGGCTCCTGCTGTGCTGCCAGCGCGAGCCGAGTCTCATGCGAGCATCGCAGTAGTGCCCCGTGTGTCCCCAGCCTTAGATCCAGAAATATTTGGACACAGACCCAATCGTCATGATTTGGCCTCTGCATGCCACTATTTGTTTTATTTAAAATAAAATAACCGAGATGCTATTGAAGTGCAGACTTTCAGGTTTAATTACAGGGAATCTGTCACCACTAGTGATGAGCGAGCACTACCATGCTCAGGTGTTCCGTATTCGTAACAAGCAGATAAAGCATGGATGGCGCGACTTGAGTACCCGAATATAATGGAGGTCAATGGGAAACTCAAGTATTTTTCCGAGAAATTTATTGACTCCCATCAGCATTGCTCGGTGAAGTTGTGTGCTTGTTGTTTCAATTCTACCACTCACTGTGTCCTGAACTCAGTGAGTGACAGTTCAGCCGTCCTATAGATTCAGGGGTGTGCCAAGCTGTCATTTTTTTGAGTGACAGCTGCTTGGCCGTTTTTTTGTGGCTAGGGTATGCTGAGCTGTCAGTATTGTGAATGAAAGTACAATCACCGAGTCAAGGCAGCGGCGTACTGAGTTTTTTTCCAGGTGTCTCCCATTCTGAGCGATTACCTGGCTATTTAGTTGGCTGAATGTGGGTTGACTATTGCCAGTCATACCCTTAGTTGTGCAGTGTGTGTGCCATATTTATAGTACTCTAGTTTTCTGGTCTTTTGCTGCCCAACTTTAGACTATATCATTAATCATTCATTTGGCCTAGCCCTTTTGTCTTGATCCACTCCCTTCCTGTAATTCTGATCTTGGACTCTGTTTTTCAGTGGGTAAATGACTGAGCGCCACATTCCGACTCACTGGTTGCCCGTAAGTAATGACTTGGCATCCTACTTGTTAGAAAATCTAGCACCTGCTCCTTCCATCTCCCAACATTCCTCCTCAGTATTCCGCCCTCTTATAGGCATAGGCTTCAGGTTCCTTTTGCAAAAGGGCAGGCAAGTCACTGGTACTTGTGTTGTGCAAGGTTTCTGCCTGCTGGAGAAGACTGGGAGCGAAAGTACACAAGACTCACAAGCACCTGCTCAGAAGGAACGTGAAGCCTAGGCCCATAGAAGGGCAGAACAGTAAGGAGGAATGACAGGAGATTAAATGTACAGGTGCCAGCTTTCCTGTCAAGCACCTGACGTCACAGGGACAGAGCGATGCTAATGGGAGGTGATATATTGGGTAATGAAGTGAGTGGGAAGCTCTATATAGTCAATGCCTAGCAAATAGCCTGGAAGAGCTCATTTACATAAAGTAACAAAAGATGAATTATCAACAACAAAGCATTTGATATGAGACGTACAGGTAGGACTTTTTTCAGCTGTCTTTTACCTGTATGTCCAAATTACCGTATTTTTCGGACTATAAGACGCACCTGACCATAAGACGCACCCTGGTTTTAGAGGAAGAAAATAGGAAAATAAAACTTTAAGCAAAAAAAATGTGGTCATGACACACTGTAATGGGGCGAGGATCTGCTGCTGACACTGTTATGGGGGTAATGTCCCCAAATTCTCTACTAAGGTACCCCATCCTGGTAATGATCTTCCTGCCTTGTATATGATCCTGCTATAAACCCCCATCCTGCTCATATACCAGCATCCTGCTCATATTCCCCCATCCATCCTGTTCATATACCCCCATCCTGTTCATATACCCCCATCCTGTTCATATACCCCCATCCTGTTCATATACCCCCATCCTGTTCATATACTCCCATCCTGTTCATATACCCCCATCCATCCTGTTCATATACCCCCATCCTGTTCATATACCCCCATCCTGTTCATATACTCCCATCCTGTTCATATACCCCCATCCATCCTGTTCATATACCCCCATCCTGTTCATATACCCCCATCCATCCTGCTCATATACTCCCATCCTGTTCATATTCCCCCATCCATCCTGCTCATATACCCCCATCCATCCTGCTCATATACTCCCATCCTGTTCATATTCCCCCATCCATCCTGCTCATATACTGCCATCCTGTTCATATACCCCATCCTGTTCATATACCCCCATCCTGTTCATATACCCCCCATCCTGCTATATGCCCCCATCATGCTCATATACCATCCTGGTATATGGCCTGTATCCTATAGCACAGAGAAAAAAACCCCCAAACATTTATACTCACCTTTTCCTCACTCCCTGCAGCACCAATCATCTTCCTCTCTGCACCACTGACCTGTGTGTATGTGTGTGTGGAGCCGTTCCCCTGCAGCACGCGATGTCTTCCTGTCTGTCAGATCACCTGACCGGCACAGACAGGAAGACATCGCGTGCTGCAGTGGGACGGCTCCACACACGGGGACGGGTGAATACACTGATTCACTGCACCCCGCGCTGATGATGACGCATGGGGGGAGCAGTGAATACAGCCGTACATGATCACTCCAGGCTGTAATTGCCAGGGGTGATCATGTGGGCCGGCTCTTTACTATGCACGCGTCGCCGCTCGTCCTCCCGCCCACCTGTGAGCGCCGGCTTCTGCGCTGAGAAATGGGCGGGAGGATGGGCGTGCATATGTAATGAGAGGGTCCACGTGGTCACAGCAGGCTACTACAGCCTGCTCGTGCACCCGATGACCCGCTCCACCGCAGCACCCTCATTCCCCGCAGCCACAGTCAGACCATAAGACGCACCCCCAACTTTCCACCAACATTTGGGGGGAAAAAAGTGCGTCTTATGGTCCGAAAAATACGGTAATACTTCAGATATGGCAAACAGGGCTGTGGAGTAGGTAAGCCAAACCTGCGACTCAGACTCCTCAATTTCCCTTGCACCGACTCCGACTCCCACATATATTGCTTATATTTCAGTGAAAAATTTATTGTAATACAGACATTTAATCATTTTTATGATACAATAATCAAGATATTTAGATAGAACATAAAATATATTTATTGGAATACAACAGTAGAACACAAAAAACTGTAATTAATTGCAAGTATATAATACACTATGCAATAGATTCCATACACAAAAAATATGTATATGTATATATGTATATTATATATATATATATATATATATATATATATATATATATATATATATATATATATATATATATATATATATATATATATATATATATATATATATATATATATATATATATATATATATATATATATATATAACTATGTAATAAACTAAGTAAGTGGCAAAAAACAGTTTGCACCAAAAACAAACTAAATAACATTTGTGCGGTCTATGAATTTGTTCTAAGAAACAGAGTTTCCTCCATTAGATCCTCCTTCATAGATGACCTCAAATCTGACCTAATAATTTTAAGGCTAGAGAACAACCTCTCTACACTAACTTGGGTTGGAGACAAAGCCATAACCACATGGGTAACATCTCTAACAATTTCCAGGTATAAAGGAATTGCCTCATGCACAGTCAGTTTTAATGAACGGTTGAATTTTTCTATTTCTTTGAGAGCAAGTGAAAAATTTTGCTGAAATATGGTCAATCTGCTTGCTAAAGAAGACAGAGTTAAATCTTTTTCCTTGCGGCAATGCTTTGCCTGCTCCATGTCATCCAAATACTTGTCAAAGTTAAACTCTTTATCTGATGAGGATGAAGATATGGGAGCAGTAGCACTGTCAGGACTCAAGTCCTCTTGCGCCTGGCAGTCCTGTAGGCTACTCATCCTAACTGCTACCTCAGTCAGAGCTTCTTTTCCTTTAGTAAGCTGTTGATCATCAAGCAGTATACGGTGACTTGGGTCTACATAAACATCCGCCAGAAGAATTTTATTTTTCAATAGCTGTGTCTCACTTCGTTTCATGGAAGCAGAAATGCAATCTGCGATTAAACCTCCTCTTTGGGACAGGCAAAATTGCAAGTTCTTCCACTCCCTTATGAAAATGCCAGGAGTTAAATCCTCTGCTTGTAATTTTTTAAGTCACGGTAAATGGGTGATTAAGCAATTCCTTCAATTCAGCCACCTGTGTCCATTGACCTTCATTTAGGGTTACCTGAGGGTTCGCTCAATCATTAAATAAGTGCTGTCTCACCGAGTGGCTTGATCGAAAATTGCCCCTTTCCCAGCACGTCTCTAAGATGGAATCAATTTCAGGGGTTCTGGCGGCAATAACCAATTTCCTCACTTTGCCAATCAGATTTCCAGCATGTCCCTCTTGCAGAATATCTATTATCGCCAGCTGCAGTGTGTGCACAACACAGCGCATGTGATGAATATGAAAGTATTTTGAAGCAGCTTCAACAAAATTACCTAATTTTAAAGTATCATTTTGCTGTTCTTCTGTTGTAATATCTGTTTGTTCCTCAGTTACATGAACAGCACTGTGGCCTTCCATCTCAAACATACTGAATCCTAAATTTTCTTCTAGCTGTTGTTCATTTCTCTCAATCAATTTAATTGTTTGAAGCATTGCCCGTTATTTTTCTAATCTGCTTTTGCTATTGAAAACATTAACTATGAGCTCAAAAACCTTTCAGGTGATGCGTTGTTTTAGAAAGCTGATCTGCTTTTGCAGCTAAAAAACGTATTCTCAAAAAAACGCAGCAAAAACGCTGTGTGTGAATGTAGCCTTAGAACAGGAATAAAACAGCCATTTATAGGATACTAGCTGTACTACCCGGCTTCGACCGTGTTAATAATTGTTGTTAACAAAATAGAATGTATTAACAAAAATTTATTCTGCACACAAAAACCACAAAACAAATAGATAGAAATCTAATTATTAAAAGGCAAAAACTAAGCTAATAGAAGCATTTCACAACATCTATTTCAACACCACAGATATTCCACACAGATTAAACTAAATTGGCCAAGTAATGTGCTCCGTCTGTCTCCTTCCCCGTCTGTCTCCTTCCCCGTCTGTCTCCTTCCCCGTCTGTCTCCTTCCCCGTCTGTCTCCTTCCCCGTCTGTCTCCTTCCCCGTCTGTCTCCTTCCCCGTCTGTCTCCTTCCCCGTCTGTCTCCTTCCCCGTCTGTCTCCTTCCCCGTCTGTCTCCTTCCCCGTCTCTCTCTCTCTGTCTCCCCACCGACATCTTATTACCTCACATATAAGCTTCTTATACTATGAATGTCTTTTGTTCCTATAGCAACCAATCACAGCTCCTACTAATAACCTGTAGTTCCATGCTCCATTTACTTTAATGGAGGCATGTTTTTTGGAGAGTAACCATAAAGCGCGGGGTTACATTTTCCTGTCAAAACATAGTCTACGACGTTCCCTGGGTCACATGAGGTGTCTGTGCAAAATTTCGTGATTGTAAATGCGATGGTGCGGATACACTTTTCGTTTCACTTTTTCCCAATTATGTAGATAGGGGCAAAATTGATTGGTAAATTGGAACAAGGGTTAAAATTTCGCCTCACAACATAGCCTATGACGCTCTCGGGGTCCAGACGTGTGAGTGTGCAAAATTTTGTGGCTGTAGCTGCGACAGTGCAGATGCCAATCCCGGACATAAATACATACACACACGCATTCAGCTTTATATATTAGACTAGCTGTAGTACTCGGGCATTGCCCGGGATAGTAACTGTCTCTGTCTCTCTTCCAGTCTCTGTCTGTATGTCGCTGTCTGTCTCTTTCCTAGTCTGTCTATGTCTCTGTCTGACTATTTCTATCTCTGTATTTGTATCAGTCTATCGGTCTCCATCTCTCTGTCTGTCTGTCTCTCTTTATCTCTGTGTCGGTCTGTCTCTTTCCCGGGCTGACACTCTGCCCGGCTGTCTCTCTGCCCGTCTGTCTCTTTCCCCGTCTGTCTCTTATATATAGCTCCCACTTCCATTCAGTTTAATGGCGGCAGGATTTTAGAGACTAACTGTAAAGCACGGGGTTACATTTTTCTGTCAAAACATAGTCTACGACGCTTCCTGGGTCACATGGAGCGTCTGCGCAAAATTTCGTGATTGTAAATGTGACGGTGCGGATTCCTTTAGCAGACACACACACATACACTCAGCTTTATATATTAGATTTCATAACTTTCCTAAATTCCTATGAAAAAATATTCAGCACATTCTGCATTGAACTACTGTCCCCAATTTACTATATATTTTAGAAGTCGGAGTTGGTCCATTTTATACAGACTCTGACTCCACCAAAATGAACACAGACTCCGACTCCACAGCCCTGATGGCAAATATGATGACAGATTCCCTTTGAAGGTATATCCTGTGAAACACTTAGGATTGCAACCATTTTCAACAAAGCCTCCTCATATTGAAGACTCAAAAGTAATTAGACAAATTTATTTAATCATAAAAAAAACCCATTAATTTTTAATACTTTGTAGAGAATCCTTGTTGGCAATGACTGTCTTAAGTCTATAAGCCATGGACATCACCAAGCACTGGGTTTCCTCCTTTGTGATCCTTTGGCAGGCTTTACTGCAGCGGACTTCAGTTGTTGCTGTTTGTAGATCTTTGTGCCTTAAGCATGTGAAATGCTGCTCGATGGGGTTGAGATCTGTGAATTGACTTGGCCATTGCATAATAATCCACTTGTTTTAAAAATCTCATGAGTTGCTTTTGCAATATGTTTTGGGTCATTGTCCACCTGTACTGTGAAGCACCATACAAGCAACCTTGCTGCATTTGGTTGAATCTGAGCAAAGAGTATAGCCCTGTACACTTCAGAATTCATCCAGCGTCTTCAGGCACATCATTAATAAACACTACAGTGGTGATCCAGTGCCACTAGAAGCCATGCACGCCCGGCCATCACACCATGTTTTACAGAGGATGTGGTGAGCTTTGAATCATGAGCCATTCCAAGTTTTCTCCATACTTTCTTCTTCCCATCAGTCTAGTACCGTTTGATCTTAGTTTCATATGTCCAAAGAATGCTTTTCCTGAACTTAGGTGGCTTCTTTAGATCTTTGGGGACCAAGTCTAATCTGGACTATTTTTAAGGCTGATTAATAGTTTGCACCTTATGGTGCACTCTCTTTATTTGTTGTCATGACTTCTCTTGATGGTAGACAAAGACACTGAAACACCTTCTTTCTGTAGAGTGTTCTTCACTTGGTTGGATGTTGTGAAGGGCTTTTTCTTCACCATGGAAAGGATTCTGCGATCATCCACCACTGTTATATCCCATGTATGTCCAGGCCATTTTGAGTTCCCAAGTTCCCCCATGTACTCTATTTTTTTCAGCATGTATGAAACTGTTGGTTTGACCACTCCTAACAATTCTGATATCTCTTTCATGGATTTCTTCTTTTTTTGTTTAGTCTAATGATGGTCTGTTTCTCTTACATCAAGAGCTCCTTTGACTGCATGTTGTGGGTTCACAGCAAAGCTTCCAAATGCAAATAAAACACCTGGAATCATCTCCAGACCTTTTACCTGCTTAATTGATGATGGATTAATGAGTGGATATCCCATGCAGTCCTTTAAAGAGTTTGTCAAGATAACGGTTTACCTTTGATCCATTGAAAATGAGCCAGCTACATATTAAAGAGCTGTAATTCCCATATCCCAATTAGGATGTGAATATCCTCAAATTTAAGCGAAGAGTCAACACTTCATAACCATATTAATTATATAACTGGAAATTGAATATGGTTTGGTAAACAGCTAAAATGTCAAAACGTCAAATATTTCTGGAGCTAACTGTATACCTTGGCAAAACTACTGAGCCCAGTGATTGTCTACAGCGCTAACGTGTGCTGTCGATGTAATGTCAGCACTGCAGCCTATCATTAAAAACTTTACCAAGGGAAAAAATAAATCTCTGTGAGACATAGAAATGAGGTCCCTTATCTGAATGTTAAGAAATAACTTGTGAAACTGAAAGTAAATCTGTTATATATGGGACCAACCAGTCCAAACAAAGGAGTCAGCACCAGGGGTGTTGCAATAGGGAAGAGTTAGCATGGGTATTGTTATGCCACTTATTAATATGCTCCAGTGCTGTACGGAGAGGTCATCCCTCACATGGTCACAGTCCCTATTGGTTTACACAAACTAAATTATACATTAATCTAATCTGTATGCATCTGGAGGAAACCCACATAAAGACAAGATAAAGACAGAATCTAAGCAGATGTTGCCTACTGAACCACCATGAAGGGAAGATGAAGGGGACAGCCAGAAGATTCACTTTTTGCAGCTATAACGTTACAAATCCTCACATGGTGTTCATAGCTGGAGGAATATTTTACTGCGCCTTCACATTTCTTTTATGTAGAAACAAAGTCTTGTTGAAATAATTGCATAAGATCAAATGAGTAACTGCAATCATATGACTCATATTACAGCAATGTGGAGCAGTTTCATGTAAAGGACTGTGGAATGAGAAGAATGCTTTGTGCGTGTTCCTATCAGAAGACATTTTATTTGATCACTGTATAGAATTACAAATCACCCTGACATTTCAACCACAATGGTGTTTAGCTGTAAGGGCAGTGACTTCTACGTATGAAGAAGCTACGCACAGTACAGCAAACTGGACAACTGCATACGCACAAGGGGGGCATGAGGAAAGAAAAAAAAAAAAAAAAAGAGTTTGGACCTGTAACCTGGCCTTGGCATCACTGTCGATGCGCAGTACACTCTTCGCTGAGGACAGCTCAGGTCACGTTAGGGCCAAATGTACTAGGAGATTCTAGGAACATTATGCATCGGTCTTTTCCACAGACTAATTCACATGACAGTACTATGATCTTGGCAAATAACCACTTTCATGGCCAGACTGGTCTGAACCTTAAAGATCAACTGTACGGTCTATTAATGGTGACACGGGCCTGTACCTTACAGATCAGCTGTACAGTCTATTAATGGTGACACGGGCCTGTACCTTACAGATCAGCTGTACAGTCTATTAATGGTGACACGGGCCTGTACCTTACAGATCAGCTGTACGGTCTATTAATGGTGACACGGGCCTGTACCTTACAGATCAGCTGTACGGTCTATTAATGGTGACACGGGCCTGTACCTTACAGAACAGCTGTACAGTCTATTAATGGTGACACGGGCCTGTACCTTACAGAACAGCTGTACGGTCTATTAATGGTGACACGGGCCTGTACCTTACAGATCAGCTGTACAATCTATTAATGGTGACACGGGCCTGTACCTTACAGAACAACTGTACAGTCTATTAATGGAGACACGGGCCTGTACCTTACAGATCAGCTGTACAATCTATTAATGGTGACACGGGCCTGTACCTTACAGAACAGCTGTACAGTCTATTAATGGTGACACGGGCCTGTACCTTACAGATCAGCTGTACGGTCTATTAATGGTGACACGGGCCTGTACCTTACAGAACAGCTGTACGGTCTATTAATGGTGACACGGGCCTGTACCTTACAGATCAGCTGTACGGTCTATTAATGGTGACACGGGCCTGTACCTTACAGATCAGCTGTACGGTCTGTTAATGGTGACACGGGCCTGTACCTTACAGAACAGCTGTACAGTCTATTAATGGTGACACGGGCCTGTACCTTACAGATCAGCTGTACAATCTATTAATGGTGACACGGGCCTGTACCTTACAGAACAACTGTACAGTCTATTAATGGAGACACGGGCCTGTACCTTACAGATCAGCTGTACAATCTATTAATGGTGACACGGGCCTGTACCTTACAGAACAGCTGTACGGTCTATTAATGGTGACACGGGCCTGTACCTTACAGATCAGCTGTACGGTCTATTAATGGTGACACGGGCCTGTACCTTACAGATCAGCTGTACGGTCTATTAATGGTGACATGGGTCTGTACCTTACAGAACAGCTGTACAGTCTATTAATGGTGACACGGGCCTGTACCTTACAGAACAGCTGTACAATCTATTAATGGTGACACGGGCCTGTACCTTACAGATCAGCTGTACGGTCTATTAATGGTGACACGGGCCTGTACTTTACAGAACAGCTGTACGGTCTATTAATGGTGACACGGGCCTGTACTTTACAGAACAGCTGTACGGTCTATTAATGGTGACACGGGCCTGTACCTTACAGAACAGCTGTACAGTCTATTAATGGTGACACGGGCCTGTACCTTACAGAACAGCTGTACGGTCTATTAATGGTGACACGGGCCGGTACTTTACAGAACAGCTGTACAGTCTATTAATGGTGACACGGGCCTGTACCTTACAGATCAGCTGTACGGTCTATTAATGGTGACACGGGTCTGTACCTTACAGATCAGCTGTACGGTCTATTAATGGTGACACGGGTCTGTACCTTACAGAACAGCTGTACAGTCTATTAATGGTGACACGGGCCTGTACCTTACAGATCAGCTGTACAGTCTATTAATGGTGACACGGGCCTGTACCTTACAGATCAGCTGTATGGTTTATTAATGGTGACACGGGCCTGTACCTTACAGATCAGCTGTATGGTTTATTAATGGTGACACGGGCCTGTACCTTACAGATCAGCTGTACAATCTATTAATGGTGACACGGGTCTGTACCTTACAGAACAGCTGTATAGTCTATTAATGGTGACACGGGCCTGTACCTTACAGAACAGCTGTATAGTCTATTAATGGTGACACGGGCCTGTACCTTACAGATCAGCTGTACGGTCTATTAATGGTGACACGGGCCTGTACCTTACAGAACAGCTGTACGGTCTATTAATGGTGACACGGGCCTGTACCTTACAGATCAGCTGTACGGTCTGTTAATGGTGACACGGGCCTGTACCTTACAGAACAGCTGTACGGTCTATTTCAGTGTAGACTGCAACAGGCTTGTGCCGCGCAGCTTGTCTAATGGGGACAAGTTGGTGCATCAGTTAAGATCCACATGGAACAGAGATGAATTGAATGATGTAACACTTTACTGTGCACAGGGATATTTCTCTGCAATAAAACTTTGGAAAAACAAGGATTAACCTACTGTGATTTGAAGGTACTCCGTGCTAGAAGACAAACTTGTCTCTGTTCCTCCATGCCGCAAAACCTATGTTAGTTTTACCCTAAACCTTATTTCAGGTACAAGAAAACATGTGAGTATGTATTAATTGCTTAAATGAATTGATACACGAGGTCATTCTAATAAGCACACAGAAAGGACAAAGCGTCCCCTGTGTTCCTATTAACAAGAGATTATGCCTTTCAAGACTCTTGGATGCACATTTCCTATTGAGTCAGTTTCCCAGAAGACCTATATGAAAGTCCAATGAAATGTTAAACATGGTGTTAACCAGGTATAGAAAAGTGAAATATTTGCAAAGAAAAACATTTTCCGCCCTACCTGGATCTTCTCCAACAGTGTATAGTTATAAACCTCATTTCTTACAGACCGTTAGGTCTAATATTTAAAAGGGTATTCCCATCTCCAAGATCTTATCCTAATATGTAGTAGGTGTAATAATAAGAATATTAGCAAATATCTCCAATTAGAAATGTGGTATAGATTTTCTGATTAACCATGCCACTTACCTTATGTGCAGTGTATTGCAGGACCTTAGGTATCCATGGTTACAACCATTAACAACTAACTGTAACTATATGTGTGGTCATAACCATGAATACCTAAGGTCCTGCAATGCCCTGCACATGAAGTAAGCAACAGTGAATCAGAAGAACTACGGAACATTTCTAATTGGAGGCATTTGCAAAAATTCTTATTATTACACCTACAGCATATTAGGATAGGATCTTGGAAATGGGACTACCCCTTTAAGGATTTCATAATGACAAGCTCAGTCACACAACTGGTGCATAGCAGATGTGGTGTCGATATTTTAAAAGGGGTCAAAATCTGTGTCTGGAAACTATAGACTGGAAAGTTTAACCTATAAAGTAGGCAAAATATTTGAGGGTATTCTAAATCGGAGTTTGAAGTTTCACCAAAATAAAAATAAGCTGCAGAGAGGAGCAACTAGGCCTGCAGAACAAAGCTAGGTTATTAAGCTTGGGGCTATTCAGTTTCTAATTAGATTGCCCCAAAGTCATAATTTGTGAACAGTACAGATAATCTTTTCAATTAATCTTGTCTATGTAGTTCTGTCCCCAATTGGATATTCTCTACGTCTCAAAGACAGAATGTTACCATCGTGACAGATGGTGATTCTTTACTGTAAGAGCATTGAAACAATGTTGTGATGGTTCATTTACTATACAATTTTAGAGAGGGCCTGGATGTCCTTCTCAAAAAATATAATATTACAAGTGATTGGTAGAAGAGATCTGCAACTGGGATATTGATCCAGGGATTATGTCGTATTTTGTATACAGTCAAGATAAAATTATTTCCAATTATAGTCATTTGCCAGATTTATTCCTTTCTCAGGATCAGCTGTGACTTGATGGATCTTTGACTTGATTAAGTGGTATGATTCCTTTAACCGTATAAAAAAAACTTGGTAGCAGATACATGCTACCCGCTCCACGGGCAGCATATATCAGACACTGGCTTTATTATTTCAGCCATATATACCTATGAAACACTGCAGCATTTCAGAGAGTAACATACTTTACAGGACTCCAGGGGCTGAGCCGCACAGGTGACTAGTTGTACAGGTGGGTCCCTGACAGCTTCTCCCTGCTCGCTGACAGTGACTCACATGTTTCTCCCCACACATGCATGTAAGGAGGGACCTGACACCCCAGGAGATCGGGAGGTGAGAAGCCGCTGGAGACACGCCTGTCCGACTAGTCTGCCATGCAGATTTTAATGTAAGTTTTTCTCTGGAATGCAGCACAGTTTCACAGTAACACATAACTGGTATAATTTATACAGCCTGTGTCTGATACTTTCTGCCCGTGGATAGGGCACATATACCCACTGCCAGGCTGCCTTTAAAAGGAATCTGTCAGTAGGATCAACTTTATGTGTATGTAGGTCACACTGTGATCTGATGCCTTATTCCTGATAATTCCATCCACACACACTTTTCTTATATGTAAATGAGCTGTTTCAGGGCCAGACACTGATCTCCCTGAGAATCTGAATCCAGAGATTATGGTATATGAAAGGTGCATTACCAGTGTGATGTATAATGGCTGCTCTCTGCTCTCACTGCAGAGCTGTGTGTGATTATAAGTGACACATTTGCAGGCTCCTCCCAGCTTCAGCCTCCATCTCACAGGCAGACATTACGGCAATATTATGACAATACAGCAGAGCTCAGGGAGCTTGGGCTGCTAACATGTTTGTAAGACAAAGTTCAGTCCTACTGTTCTATGTTAGTCACATATCACATCGGTGACACCTCCTTTATGAAAAATAAGCCCTGGAGGCAGACTCGCATGCAGATCAGTGTCCGGCCCATAGCCTGGAACAGCTCATTTACATATAAAAACAAATAACATCACAGATATCAAGGTATCATTTTATTCAGCTTCCAAAGATCTGCAGGCCCATATAGAAGGTTACAGTATATCAGAAAACTGATGTCATGGGACAACACTAAAGATCTGACACTTTGATACACCTGCTCCCCATTCATACCTGAGACCTTTTAACACTAATGTGTCACATGACAGCGAGGAGGGGGAAATGGCTAATAGGACAGAATTTGGCCATTTTCACTTAGGGGTGTACTCACTTTTGTCATATACTGTATGTAACTATGGGGAAAATTTTATCGCTCTATGATGGAAGATGGGCTGTATGTACCATGATCTTGCTTCCTACATGACAAGCCATTTTTCATTAAGACAACACCTTTTCAGAAGTAGGCATTATAGGAGAATCCTTTCTTAAGCCAAAACTCTGAAAGTACCACTCCAGCATTTTTTTTTAAGCTAAGGAGGGGTGCTCTAAATTTAAGTCTACTGCCCATGCTCATATATTTATCCTCCAGTGCAGGGGTCGGGAACCTATGGCTCGCGAGCCAGATATGGCTCTTTTGATGGCCGTATCTGGCTCGCAGACAGGGCTCCTACCTGTCTATGGGAAGGATCAGGGCCGGCGCCAGCACAATTGAGAGCAATGATGAGAGAGTGAGCGGCGCGCTCCCTCTCTTATCATTCTCCCCGCTGTGACTGTCGGCGTTCTTCTGACAGCTCTGCAGCAAGCGCGGTGACGTCATCACTGTGCGCCTGCTGAGAGGTCAGCGAGCGACAGCAATGGACGATGCGCCGAGGAGACCGGATCAGCGGGGGAACGAGTGAGCCGCCACTCTACTGACACTGGGCTCCCCTGACTCACAGGCCGGCCACTACACAGCGGCACTAGTACACATAGGGGCCCGGCAGCTGCTCTGCGTCTATGTGTAGTGCTGCTGTGTAGTGGCCGAACTGTGAGTCAGGGGAGCCCAGTGTCAGTAGAGGGGCCCCTGACCTGGAGAGGCCACCAGCCATGTCTGAGCTGCAGGAGTGCTAGTCCTGACCTGCACAGCAGACGGAATCTCCATCCTGCAGGACCTGCGATGATGTCACACCCATGTGACTGTGTGGGAGGAGACACAGGATGCCGGGCAGAAAGCAAGAGAACTGAATCCTGAAGGAGATTTGGACACATGATGACTGGTAATAAGAAAAGAGGGGACATGAGGGTGAGGGGGGCTGCAGGGTGAGGGGCATATGAGGGCTGCAGACTGACAGAAGGATGTGAAGGGGTGCAGAGTGTTTGAGAGGGGTAAGTTGGGGTACAGGCAGGGTGAGATGTGAGCAGGGTGTGTGAGATATGGGGGTGTATTGTGTGTGATATGGGGGGTGCAGGCTGTATGGGAAGCAGGGTATGTGACATATGGGGGTGTAGTGTGTGAGATCTGGGGGGTGCAGGCTGTATGGGAAGCAGTGTGTGTGTGGGATATGGGGGGAGCAGTGTGTGTGTGTGATATGGGGGTGCAGGCTGTATGGGGAGCAGTGTGTGTGTGTGATATGGGGGGTGCAGGCTGTATGGGGAGCAGTGTGTGTGTGTGATATGGGGGGTGCAGGCTGTATGGGGAGCAGTGTGTGTGTGTGTGTGATATGGGGGGGTGCAGGCTGTATGGGAAGCAGGGTATGTGACATATGGGGGTGTAGTGTGTGAGATCTGGGGGGTGCAGGCTGTATGGGGAGCAGTGTGTGTGTGAGATCTGGGGGGTGCAGGTTGTATGGGGAGCAGTGTGTGTGTGAGATCTGGGGGGTGCAGGCTGTATGGGGAGCAGTGTGTGTGTGAGATCTGGGGGGTGCAGGCTGTATGGGGAGCAGTGTGTGTGTGAGATCTGGGGGGTGCAGGTTGTATGGGGAGCAGTGTGTGTGTGAGATCTGGGGGGTGCAGGCTGTATGGGGAGCAGTGTGTGTGTGTGATATGGGGGGTGCAGACTGTATGGGAAGCAGGGTATGTGACATATGGGGGTGTAGTGTGTGAGATCTGGGGGGTGCAGGCTGTATGGGGAGCAGTGTGTGTGTGAGATCTGGGGGGTGCAGGCTGTATGGGGAGCAGTGTGTGTGTGAGATCTGGGGGGTGCAGGCTGTATGGGGAGCAGTGTGTGTGTGTGATTTGGGGGGTGCAGGCTGTATGGGAAGCAGGGTATGTGACATATGGGGGTGTACTGTGTGAGATCTGGGGGGGTGCAGGCTGTATGGGGAGCAGTGTGTGTGTGAGATCTGGGGGGTGCAGGCTGTATGGGGAGCAGTGTGTGTGTGAGATCTGGGGGGTGCAGGCTGTATGGGGAGCAGTGTGTGTGTGTGATATGGGGGGTGCAGGCTGTATGGGAAGCAGGGTATGTGACATATGGGGGTGTAGTGTGTGAGATCTGGGGGGTGCAGGCTGTATGGGGAGCAGTGCGTGTGTGTGATATGGGGGGTGCAGGCTGTATGGGGAGCAGTGTGTGTGTGTGTGTGATATGGGGGGTGCAGGCTGTATGGGAAGCAGGGTGTCTGGGCCACTGACAGATACAATTGCTCCAGCGGTCACTTAGTACACAAAGGAGTGTTCCTCTCTGCTGCACTAAGCCACCGCTGGACCTAAACAATAATTCGCTGTAAAATAATAAAATAGATAATTGACATATCTGACAATGCGTTGTGTGACATGTCCAATATTCCAGCTTCTTTCTTCTGCGAATGCCTCAAAGCTGGCATTCTCTCAACATCAGGTGGGAAGAATGCCAGCTTCCAGTCATGCGCAGGAAAAAGAAGAAGCCAGACTGCTGGACTGATGTCATGCATCGCAAGTTCACAATGTAAGTTATTTATTTGATTTTTTTACTGCTAATTACCATTGTTTCAGTCCAGTTGTGGCTTTATACAGCAGGGAGGAGCATTCCTTGCTGTACTAAGTGAACATTGGAGCGATTGATCTGTCAATGGCCCTTTAAACATATTGTACGGCTCTCGCGGAATTATATTTCAAAATATGTGGCGTTTACGGCTCTCTTAGCCAAAAAGGTTCCTGACCCCTGCTCCAGTGGGTTCACCTTTTTTCGTTGTGTCTCCCAAGTTTGGCTGCGCTATTTGGTGCCCAAAACTGCTAACCGGCCGGAAGTCAGAAGTTGTCACAGCTCTCAATACAAGTATAGGAGAGCCAGAACGAGATTTGCATTGAGTTGTGGCCTCCAGCGTGCTCCATGAAACACTAGAGCCGTCGGCTGGTCACAAATTGCCCTAGACCGACTGGAGCAGCGCTGAAAACAGATGGAAGGTGAGTATAATAAAAGGGAGCAGGGGACTAAGATTTAAAGTACCACTCCAGTGGTGAAATAAAAAACGCTGGAGTGGTGCTTTAACCAAAATGGCCCATCCATACATAAATAGTCATTTCCCCTGCTGTGTTTGGATGGCAGCATCTTCCTTTATCAGTAACACCTAATTGCAGGAAGATAAAATCATCTAAATGTCAAACTGCTGATGAGACGCTGCCATTTATATACATTGTTATATGGGTGACAATTCTTAAAGAAGTTGTCCAGTTACCAAAACGGATTTTTTTTTCCCTCATAAATCTTGCTAATATGTCCCTCTCCACACATCTATTATGTTTTTTCAGCAATATTACCTTTTATTGTGCTCTAGAAGCACATCCTCATATCTGGCTCCAGCTCGGATGGGGTTAATCTCTCTACTGACTTCCTGGGTTCAGTTCCTACAACTCCCATAATTCTTTGCGGCTGTAGGACTGTATCTAACACACCCACTCACCTCACAACCTTAAGGCTAGTTTCACACTTGCGTTGAACGGCATCCGTTGCATTGCGTTGTGTGATGGATGCAATGGATGTGTTGCATATAACGGCACAACGGATGCAAGGGATCGTACAAAACAACAGAAAGCTTTTTATTTTTTTCTTTACAGTTTTACCGGCGGCAGACTATTGTGAACGATCAGCTGATCACCCGGCTGCCGGGGCGCTAAGCTGATCGCTCTCAAAAGCTGGCTGCCGGGGCGCTCAGCTGATCGCTCTCAAAAGCCGGCTGCCGGGACGCTCAGCTGATCGCTCTCAAAAGCCGGCTGACGGGCGTTCAGCTGAGTGCTCTCAAAAGTCGGCTACCGGGCGCTCAGCTGATCGCTCTCAAAAGCCGGCTGCCGGGACGCTCAGCTGAGCGCTCTCAAAAGCCAGCTGATGGGCGTTCAGCTGAGTGCTCTCATAGTAAAGTTTCTGTGATTTAAAAAAAAAAAAAAAAAAAGAAGATGAGCATGCGCAGTGAAAAAATAAAGGATACCGCTGCTCAAAAAACGTTACATGCTGCGTTCCTTCCACAGAGCGGAAGCAACGCAGCGTCGGCCAGCGGAAGCAACGCAGGTACTTTTGGCACAATCAGTCATCCATACAAGTCTATGGGAAACAGTGGAATACGTTAACGGATTCCGCTGTTTTCCAAAAGGGCGGATTGTGACTGAAGGTAATTAACGTAAGTGTGAAAGTACCCTAAGACTCCTCCCTGCCGTCTTCCCTGTGTGGAAGCACTGAGAGAAATCACAACAGAGACAGCCGAAGCTCCCAGCTCTGCACAACCAAGGGAAGAAAGCGTCTATCTTCTGCTTGTTCTCAAATAATTCATAGAAATTATTTAGCCGGCGCAACATGTGAAAAAAAAAAAAAATAACTGGGGGGAAAAAATGATTGGGTCATGAGATTGCTTTTCCCCCTCTTGCCTAGTCTCTGTGTGTTGTCCGTATCATCCGTGTGGCATGCATTTTGCAGGCAAATTTCACATCAGCGTTTTTTTTGCCTCTAGGCAAAAAACTGTAAACCACATATGACAGGATCCAGTGGATTAAATGTGCAACGCATGCAAACGCAATAGTTATTTTACCGGATCCTTCTACAGCGGGACACAGAATTTATCGCCCGGCACTGGAGTCAGCTGACTTCTAATCTCACAGCCTACACACGCTGCGATAGATGCAGGTTAACAGCAGGCACTGCCTGCTGCCGATCACGTGCGACCGTGTGCGGGCTGTGTGGTCAGGAGTTCAGCTGAGTTCAGATCAGCTGACTCCAGTGTAGGCCGATTACTTGTTCTGTGTCCCGCTGCATCCATTGCAGCATGTGCGGACTGTGAGGTCAGCTGAGTTCGGCTGGCACCGGAGTAAGCTGATCTGAACTTAGCTGAACTCCTGACCTCATAGCCAGCAGAACAAGTAATCAGATCAGCTGACTCCAGTGTCGTCTGATTACTTGTTCTGTGTCCCGCTGCATCCATTGCAGCATGTGCGGGCTGGAGTTCAGCTGAGTTCAGATCAGCTGTCTTCAGTGCCGGACTGAACTCAGCTGACCTCACAGCCCGCACATGCTGCGATGAATGCATGGGGACACAGAACAAGTAATCGGCCGACACTGGAGTCATCCAATTACTTGTTCTGCTGGCTGTGTGGTCCGGAGTAGGGATGAGTGAGCAGCAAAATGCTCTGGTGCTCGATGGGCGAAGCCCATGTCGATTTTTTTTTTTTTTTTAAATTCATTACAAAATAAAAAAAAAACAAAAAACCCAAACACATAACCCTAACCCTAGGGTAAAAATGAAAAAAAGAAATAAATAATGCATGTGCTCCCACTGCATTTTCTATTACTAAGGGTAACCCAAGCAGCTACAGGCTGCTAACCCCTACTGCCCAAGACCTTTTTTTTAATTTTTTTTTGCCTAAAACAAAAAAAAAAAAAAAAAATTACGTGAGCTTCACCATATTCTTTTGTATGCTAGACAGGTACAACAGGCAGGCACGGTCTTGCCCCCAGCTGCCTATTTGTACCCGGCTGTGAACAAAAAATATAGGGAAGCCCTTTTTTTTCAATTTCATGAAATAATTTAAAAAAAAAAAACACGACGTGGGCGTCGCCCATTTTTTGTGTCCAGTCTTTCATCTTAGCGCCATCTGCTGGCGCTGTATCAAACTCTTCGTGTGGCCCTGGTGCCAGGTGGCACGCTGGGTAATAGGGGGTTAATACCAGCTTTGTTTTACCAGCTGGTATAAAGCCCGAGATTCTTAATGTCAGGCCAAGTTTGACCCAGACATTAAGAACCTCCAATAAAGTGTTAAAAAAAAAAAAAAAAAAAAAAAAAAGACATCACAGAAAAAAAATTCTTTATTAGAAATAAATACACAGACACATTATGGACTACATCTTTATTACTCTCTCTCACCCCTCCAAGATAGAGATTTCTGTACTGACCACGACAGGAGAGAGGGGAGGCAGATAGAGGGGAGGCAGATAGAGGGGGGGAGATAGAGAAGAGAGAGGAAAAAGAGGGAAGAGAGAGAGAGGGACGAGAGAGAGGGAAGAGAGAGAGAGAGAAGAGAGAGAGGGAAGAGAGAGAGAGAGAGAGAGAGAGAGGGAAGAGAGAGAGAGAGGGAAGAGAGAGAGAGAGGGAAGAGAGAGAGAGAGGGAAGAGAGAGAGAGGGGGAAGAGAGAGAGAGGGAAGAGAGAGAGGGAAGAGAGAGAGAGAGAGGGAAGAGAGAGAGAGACCAGACAAAGTGGGATTCCAGCCCAACCGAAGTCTTCCACAAGGAGTTCTGTAAATATCTCCTCCAAATCAATTGCAGCACCTCAAACATAGCCTGTCGGGCAGAGCTGGGCCGATTCCCCTTATGGCTCACTATACACAAGAGGGTGCTATCATACCAGGCACACATAAAGAAGAGCAACCCCAGCTCCTACCATCATAAAGCCCTGCTGAGCCAGAGTCCAGAGCAAGCCAGGAACCCCGGCAGCCAGTACAGCCAAAGTCAGCAACACACCCTGACAAAAGGCCAAATAAAGGAGACCTCTGAGAGCTGCAAGATGCAATACATAGAGGATTTGAATAATGAATTAGAGAACTCCCAGAAACTCACTATCTACCGGTCACTGCGGAGGGACTACAATCTGGCCCCATATCTGGAAAGGTTATGCCACCCCAAAGACAGGCAGGCCCTGAGTCTATACAGACTGAGTGCCCACAGCCTAGAGGTGGAAACAGGGCGGCACCGACAGACATACAAGCCGCGAGAGAACAGACTGTGCCAGCACTGCCAGCAGGGGGCTTTGGAGGACAAGGCACATTTCCTGCTGCACTGTAACAAATACTCAGCAGTGAGGGCCTCCCACTTCCAGAAACTTACCACTCATACCACGGACTTTCCATCCATGGACGAGGAGATGACACTCTGCATCCTACTGGGGGAAGAGAAATCAATGGTGGAGATCGCCGCCAAATATGTCACCACTTGTCATAAGCTGAGAGGAACATAAGGCCCCTAAAAGAACTTTCAGAGCCCAAATTGAGCCCCCAACTCCCCATAACCCTGATCTCTTCCCACCACACCTACTGTATTTCTCTTGCTTTGGCAACACTAATTGTAGTTTGGTCCTGCTAATAAAGCATATTTGAATTTGGGAGAGAGCCAAGAGAGAGAGAGAGGGAACAGGGAGAGAGAGAGGGAAGAGGGAGAGAAAAGAGAAGAGAGAGAGAGGGAGGTGAAAGAGGGAAGAGAGGGAAAATAGAGAAGAGAGAGAGGGAAGAGAGAGAAGAGAGGTGCTCTGTCACATGCTGTGCTGCATGTTACCAACTAGCTCCACTCTGTGACTTGTTGTGCAGAGTGGAGACAGTTGGTCCCATGCAGCACAAGTCACAGTGTGCAGTAAGTTGGTCCCATGCAGCACGACAGATGACAGAGCAGAGCAAGTTGGTGACATGCAGTACGACAGGTGAGAGAGCAGAGCAAGTTCGCCACATGCTCTGCTCTGACACATGCGGTGCTGCATATCACCAACTTGTCAGTCTCTTGCTGCGTCTGGTCACCTGTAGTGCTGGTGGGAGTACATGATCACACTGCCCGACACCGCCCGCTCTACTGACAGCTGAGCAGAGCAGGCGGGCGGATAGTGAGATCAGATGCTTACGTAACGGGGGGGGTGTCAGCTAAAGAAACCCCCCTGCACTCCACACTGGCACCCTGTACCTCACAAATCTGCCGGATGGTAAGCGCTCTTCACCGCTCCACATTGGCGCCCTCCGGATCCTCCCCTCAATGCTGGGCTGTGACGTGCGGTAGTCACCACCCACAGCCCAGTCAATCAGTGTGAGTGGCGCTGGCAAAAACCTGATGTAACGTCAAGTCTGAGAGCCAGGAACGTGACGTGATGTCAGAGGATACTAGTGGCCACAGCACCAGGGGGTCATGTGACCGACACTAAGCGTGCAGGATAGCGCCGCTCAGTGCCATAACTTGAAATAGAAGCCAATTAAGAGACCTAAAATTGTAAGTTACACTCATATAAAAAAATAAAAAAAATGGGTGAACCACCCCTTTAAACTGCAATAGTTGGGTATGTTGATTGCACAAGACATGTACCGCCTGCATTACAGCTCTAATTACAAAATGGAACAAGCTTCTAAGTGGATTCATGCCATACTCACAAAAAGAAAACTCATGGTTAAATTTTTTTTTTTTGCAGCAGTATTCATTCTCACAGAATTATAAATATTACAGCTAAATTACTGACTGCAAATGCAGTTCTCATATGTTCCTAATATATTTTATGTACACAAGGGAATCAACTAAAGACGTAAAATACTTGCTGGAAATCTTAATAATTGGCCACTGTGATCCTACATATTTGTGCCAAAACGGCAAAAAATTATGTTGTTAAATAGAAATATTTATGTGCAATTTTGGAGGCTACATTGGGACTGCCCATACCGTCATCCAGAGTTTAAGAATGCCACGTCTGCCTGTCTGACCCTGTATCTACGTAGTGAAAGCTAGTGACTGGCAGTTTGGGTGGCTTTTAAAGCTCGGATGTGATGCCTGGATGAGGTGACATACCTTGTTACAATGTTCTATAAGAAGTTCCACCACAATATTTTGGAATTTGATGTTCATCATGGCAGCTACTGTATCTTCCTGGGCCCTCATCAAAGTTGGTCCGAAGATAACCCCCATATTAGAAGGAGACATGAGGTTTTCTTTACTGTGTTCGCATACTCTGCAATATAATGCACATTGTGTCACCTGATGGAAACTATCACAAAACATGGAACAATTTGTAGAAAGACTTGAATGTGGCAGCAGAATCAATTATACAACTCTAATATCAATCCCCCAAGTATCTGCAGTGCCAGCCTTCTAGGGCAATGTGTACAGTGCCACCCGTCCATCTAAATAACTTAGAGAATTGGGACAGATCCACTAGGAAATAAAGTGCTTAAACTGTTTGACCTGCAGCGACCATTCATTTACTATAAAGTCACGCTTTCTCAGACATTTAGGATATGATGAACAGACTTACATTTACACCATTCACGCAGTGTACCTCTAGGAGAATCAGATTTGTATTCAGTGTTTGACCTTTTATGTTTATTTCTGAGGCCCAGAAAATTATATATTATTTGTCCTTAAATAGTATACATGTGTTCACTTTAAGGCAAAGAATTACCTTTGGGAAACTGCAGTTATTTATTAGAAAATTGCATTAGCAGCAATTTCCTTATATATACTTATTACCTGAACTATTCTTTTTACAAATGGAAGCAATCACGATAATAGTGGAGAGCAGTCGCGAGTAAGCAAATTCCCAGTAACTGCTCCTCTGACAACACAATATGGGTAACTGAAGAGTTAAGGCTCTGCTCAATGGAAATCAATGAGAAGCAAGAAGTACTAAATATAGAGAATAGCTCTGACACAACAAATGTAGAAATATGCAATAGATGTAATAATGCTATTAGATTTTTATTCTGCAAAAACAGATAACCCAGTGACCCGGACTGAAGTTTCGGCTCTTTTAGGAGCCTTCACCTGAGTTTGGCCAGGTCACAAAAGCAGAAAAAAGGTGTATATACATATAGCACACAAGAGAAGTAGGGAAAATCCAGCAATTGGCGACCTCATAAAATCATCCTTCTATTTCCCAAAAATTCATAAAAAATCCTTCATCACATCAAAACATAAAATGAAGAAAAAATCCATGGCAGATCGCATATGAACTACAAACACGTTTCAGACGTGGGTCCATATTTATTGTATAAAGAAAGCTATAAAGTTCAGAATCTTAGGTCATATCCTGTTTGACATGTACATGGAACAAACCAATCAGACAGAGGCCACAAACATAAATATCTAATATATAAAGCTGAGTATATATGTGTGTGTGTGTGTGTGTGTGTGTGTGTGTGTGTGTGTGTGTGTGTGTGTGTGTGTGTGTGTCCGCTAAAGGAATCAGCACCGTCGCATCTACAATCACGAAATTTTGTACAGACGCCTCATGTGACCCAGGGAGCGTCGTAGACTATGTTTTGAAAGAAAAATGTAACCCCGTGCTTTACAGTTAGTCTCTAAAGTCGTGCCGCCATTAAACTGAATGGAGGTGGGAGCTATAGGTTATTAATAGCAACTGTCAGTGGTTGCTATAGGAACAAAATAAACTGTTAGTTGAAGCTTATGCGTGAGGTTATATGATGTCGGTGGAGAGATGGATAGAGAGACTGTGATACAAATGAGATAAGTATGAGTGAGTGATTGGATTAAAATAGGTATCCAGTCTTCAGAATAGGTGATTATGGAAGTCATGGTGTCCATGTGCTGCAATCTTAGAGCATTATGCATGAAAATGAGGAGTTAACTTGGTGAAAACAACATACCAGTGAACTTTGAGATGTTAGACAATAGCAAACAAACCTTACAAACAAACTTTGGGCTGTTATATTAAGGTACCGTCACACTAAGCAACATCGCTAGCAACATCGCTGCTGATGCACAACTTGCTAGCGATGTTGCTTAGTGTGACATCCAGCAACAACCTGGCCCCTGCTGTGAGGTCGTTGGTTGTTGCTGAATGTCCTGGGCCATTTTTTAGTTGTTGCTCTCCCGCTGTGAAGCACACATCGCTGTGTGTGACAGCGACAGAGCAACAACTAAATGTGCAGGCAGCAGGAGCCGGTAAACATCGGGTAACCAAGAAGCCCTTACCTTGGTTACCCGATATTTACCTTCGTTACCAGCGTCCGCCGCTCTTAGCTGTCAGTGCCGGCTCCTGCTTTGTGCACATGTAGCTGTGGTACACATCGGGTAATTAACCCGATGTGTACTGTGGCTATGTGTGCAGTGAACAGGGAGCCGGCACTGGCAGTGTGAGAGCGGCAGACGCTGGTAACGAAGGTAAATATCGGGTAACCAAGGGAAGGGCTTCTTGGTTACCCGATGTTTACCGTGGTTACCAGCGTCCGCAGAAGGCGGCTCCTGCTGCCTGCACACGTAGCATAGTACACATCGGGTAATTAACCCGATGTGTACTGTGGCTAGGTGTGCAGGGAGCCAGCGCTAAGCGGTGTGCGCTGGTAACCAAGGTAAATATCGGGTTGGTTACCAGATATTTACCTTAGTTACCAAGCGCAGCATGCTTCCACGTGTAGCGACGCTCCAGCGATCCCTGCCAGGTCAGGTTGCTGGTGGGATCGCTGGAGCGTCGCTTAGTGTGACATCTCACCAGTGACCTCCTAGCAACTTACCAGCGATCCCTATCAGGTTGCATCGTTGTTGGGATCGCTGGTAAGTTGTTTAGTGTGACTGGGCCTTTAGTAAGAGACAACCTTGAAGCACTGTGTGGTGGGTAATCATAAAACTTAAGTAAAACTTTAACTTTGCAAGAAACTGATTATCTAGCTTAAACAGCTGTGTATAAAAAAGGGGACCCTGTTCAGCGAGTTAGGGACGTTCCAGAATTAGTGGACACACTTCTTCTGTGATGGTGATACCAGAGTATTTCCTTCTTGCTCACCGTGGTCCCTCCGGTGGGGAAGAGATGCTACAATATTTCGGTAATGGATTGATGCTTTATTTCTCTATATATTATGATTTATATTGACTGTATGATTTACATTAATTGAATCAATAGAACAGGGTAATATTGTTGCTGCCATTCCATAATTGATTATCCTGATGCAATCTTAATAAATTGTTACATTATTGTTTTACCATCAAACTGTATTCAGTGTGCTTAATTTGCATATTCGTGAGCGCTATGTAAGTAAGGGCGTATCCGCCCTGTCACTTTAACATGGTAAGACATAAAATGGCGTAGACGGCAGAATAGTGAATATCTGGAAGGGTGCATTTGAGTGGCATATTAGAAGAAGGTGAACATTATATAATGTAATCCATGGAATAGATTAATTTTGTAGGTTGTTTCTTTTTGGCACCAATCCAGATCTTTATAATTCCAAAAGGTATAAAAGTTTTTAAGAAAATTGTTTATAAGAAATAATCTGTCCTAAATTTTATTTTCAAGCAAGAGAATAATTTGTTGGCACTAGGCCAAAATTTTTGGCTTTTTGGCACAAAGCCAGGTAAAATGTTTAAGAAAGGGAAAAAGAAGGAGGACGATTGTGTGGAGATCCCTGGCTGGGATAATTGTTATAGCACAGGAGATGCGTTGTTGTGGATTGGCAGAACCCTGGGAGAATAAGCTCAAGGGTTCAGAACCCCATGATGTTGTTTTTGTACTCATGTGGGTCCCTGCAAAAGGCAGGTGATGGAACCCCCCATGATGTTGTTTTTGTACTCATGGGGGTCCCTACAAAAGGCAGGTGATGGGAACCCCCCATGATGTTGTTTCTGTACTCATGGGGGTCCCTACAAAAGGCAGGTGATGGGAACCCCCCATGATGTTGTTTCTGTACTCATGGGGGTCTCTGCAAAAGGTAGGTGATGCAGTTTCATTGGGGAGATGCAATGAGCCTCTCTATGTTCTTAAAATTACTCGAGGGTTTCCCTGCAAAGGCAGGTGATGCAGTTTCATTGGGGAGACGCAATTGGGCGTTAGCCTCAGAACCCCATGATGTTGTTTCTGTACTCATGGGGGTCTCCGCAAAGGCGGGTGATGTAGTGTCTTTAGGACGATGTATGTGGATTTTGCTCAGGGCCTACCGAGTTATTCATGAGCGGAATACCAATATATAAAGAAAGTGTTCACAAATGGAACAAAAAGTAGTTGAGATCAGAGAACAAAAAGTGCTGTTAGAATGTAATACTCGCTTACTCCGTGACAAGTTGGAACATTATCAGAATGTTGCAGAAAAAGCTGCAGTGAAAGTAGCTCAAAACAAGCATAAAAAACGCAGAGGTAGAGTTAACAAAGAAAAGGTGCATAAAAGTATTGCCTCAGCCTCTGTAGCCTGGGATCTGGATCATTGGGATGGGGATGTGTGGCATACCACCTCCTCTGATGGAGACTGTCAAGATTTCCCAGATCCTACTATTGATCCACCCGAGAGGATTACTGTGAAATCCATTAAAAAGAGATCTGAAAGAACAGAATATGAAACAACACGATTCCAAGCATGGGACGGTGGGGGAAATCCTCAATATGATGAGGATGGACAGCCCATCTAGAGAGAGGATGTAAAACCTCATATCCGCAGTCGTGTGACTGTGGAAGATTTTTCCCAAAATGAGATAGACGATATCTTGAAGTGCTTGGGAACAGAGCAAGTGGGGAAGAGTGTGGCAGAATCTGCCCCTACTCACGAGCTAGAGTCTGCATCAGATAGTGATGCATAGGTAGCCAGCCAAGCCCCTATTTGGATAAAAAGGGATGAATGCCCCCATGTACATTTGCAAATTCATTGGAAAGGGGGGAATGTTCAGAGTCCCCGCTTTAATTGATACAGGGGTGGAGGCTACTTTGATTTACGGAAATCCACAGAAGTTTAAAGGCTTTAAGATTAAAATTGGTGGGCTAGGAGTAAAAGTGACAATAGGTGTACAAACCCTGGTTGCTTTAAAAATAGGGAATTAACCCATCAGAAAATACAGTGTGTTGGTTATCCCTTATCCCTGAATATATCTTGGCCCATAGATATATTGAAGGGAATGACAACGCATCTGAAGAAAGGAAAATTTTCCTTCGGGGTCCAAAAACAGGATCTTGTACATTGTAACACAGTAATGGTGGGCAAAGTTAAAATGCCACTAATTCATGTTTCCCTAGCTACTAAAATGGTAGCTATGAAACAGTACAGGATCCCAGGGGGTCATAAAGAAATTGGGGAAACCAAAGAATTGGTGGGAGTAGGAGTAATGCGTCCTACAACCACTGCATGGAATAACCCAATTTGGCCAGTAAAAAAAAGTGATGGATCATGGAGAATGACAGTGGATTATGGGGAGTTGAATAAGCATACTCCTCCCTTGACCACTGCTGTTCCTGATACTATCAATATTGTTGAAAATATTCAAAGTCATGATGGTACCTGGTATGCTGTGATAGATTTGGCTAATGTCTTTTTCACAATACCAATAGAGGAGAAGGCGCAAGATCAGTTTGCCTTCACATGGCTAGGGAGGCAGTACACGTTCACTAGGTTGCCTCAGGGTTGGATTCATAGTCCAACTATCTGTCATCGGATGGTGGCCGAACACTTGGATTAGTTCCCATTGCCTGCAGAAATGCAGTTTTCTCATTATATCAATGATATAATGATAAAGGGAAAAGATGAGTAGTCAGTAAAAGATCAGCAGACCAAATTACTCCCACATGAGATCCAAAGGGTGGGAGATTAATGATGCGAAGGTCCAAGGACCGGCTCAGTCGGTCAAGTTCCTAGGAAACCAATGGAACAAGGGACATAGGGAAATTTTACCCAAGGCAAGACAGAAAATAATTAATTTCCCTATTCCAAAGTCAAAACAAGAGACCCAATCATACATTGGTCTTTTTGGCTTCTGGAGACCGCATATCCCATATTTGGGGCAATTGAGTGCATCATTGTACAAAGTAACTCAGAAAAAAGTATGAATTTGAATGGAGTGAGGAACAACAAAATGCTTTTGAAATGGCCAAAGAGGCCATTCAACAAGCTGTAGACTTGTGGCCAATTAGGAAAGGGGACATTGAATTACATGTTTCCGTGCAACACCTGTATACCAATTGGTCATTGTGGCAAAAGCAAGGGGTAAAGAGAGTTCCCCTTGGCTTTTGGAACCGTAAATTGCCAAATGCAGGAGAAAAATATACCCCATTCGAGCAACAGCTACTAGCGTGCTATTGGGCGCTAGTGGATCCTGAATAAATGACAATAGGACATGTAATCCTATTAAGACCTCAGATACCCATAATGCAATGGGTATTATCAAACCCTAAATCCAACAGGGTAGGACATGCCCAGGAACAGAGTATCATTAAATGGAAATGGTACATTTCAGAAAGGGGAAAGAAAGGAGAAGGTGGAGTTGCCACCTTACATGAAAAAATTGCTGAAATATCAGAGGATCCAGGAGTAAATCGGGTGGAAAAAACATAATTGGTTGATCCATGGTAAAGAGGTATGGCAAATTCTTGAAGAACTAATTCAGAATACCAAAACAACTGTGTTTCATGTAGATGCACATGTACCTATTGACTCACTTGAACGTCTGTTTAATTCCAAAGCAGATAAAGCAGCTGAAATACTCAAAACATCCATTGAAGGAGAAAAAGCAGTAGTACCAGAGAGATCTACCCCTTTGTCTGCCGGGTTGGATCTTCATTCTACTAAGGTTGTGTTAACACCAGGTAAGGTGGGAGTTATTCCCACAGGTTTGGGATGTCAGATTACGAAAGGACATTACGGGCAAATAGCTACAAGATCTAGTTTTGCTTTAAAAGGAGCAGTGGTGATGGGTGGAGTAATTGATGCAGATTATCAAAGTGAAATTAAGGTAATAATGATCAATATGGGAGAAGAGACTTTGATCATTGAAAAGGATCAGCGAATGGTACAGATGCTGCTGATACCTACATATCCATAGCCCAGACTAAGGAAGGGCTCCTACTGAACTCTTAGAGGAGACAAGGGTTTTGGGACCACAAACATCACTAATGTAAGGTGTCAAAATCTGGATCCAAAATGTTCAAGGACCGCCTTCTGAGGCTGAGGTCATTGCAGTAGGGATAGATCGTACCCTATTAGTAATGAGATCTGGGGTTGAGAAGTGGGAGTATGTTCCCCAAGAAAAATGCTATTTGCAGGAATAATACTTGTGTCTCTTGATTACAGAAGTGATAACCAGTTTATGGAATCATTGGTGCAGAATTATTGGTCAATCTAGAAAAGGAAGTGTGAGATGTGGTGGCTGTGGGTCCTGGTACTCCCTTTTGTGGATGGATGGAAGAATTTCTACCAGGAGGAGCCAAGGGGGAATAGATTTTTAATAAATCATCAAGTGATTTCTGAGGCATTGAATAGCAGTCAACATGCGGATTGCTGGATATGTACTCACTCTCCGGATGGGTAAATCTTCCTTGGTGGCAAGGAAATATGAGCGGAACTAATACAAACTTACAATACTTGGCATTCAAAGGAGGATCATGGGTGCCAAGAAACAAAAATAGGTTTGACTAAATTGGAAACTTTACCCATGGACAACATACAAATAAGTTTCAAATCAACTTTAAATACGGCAGATGCTTTTAAACCTATATTGCTGGAAAGGTTTATTCACAATAATTCATGGACATTTACTAAGATGTTTGTAAACAGGACTAATGAATCTTGTAGTAATATACCAGGAAATTTGATGTGTAATGAGTCGTCTGAATGCACACGAGGACAAGAAACTTGTGCTAATCCAGATGTAGGTTATTGTAGTCCTGTTGTACAAAGTCCTGATTAGTGTAATTTAGTTCATCGATTAGTATTGCAACATTTGGCATTGTGGGATCTTCCACATAAAATGTATTATTAAATATGTGCTGGAAAAAAAAAATCACAAAATCAATGGAAAAGATAAAAACTGTACGAACAATGAATGTTTATGTTGTTTGAACAAGGGGGTCTTGTGTTCAATAATGGTATGATGCTCGGAGACAAAGGAGACCAAAATGTTTTGATGGTTTCATGTAACAATGGTCATGCATAACATGAATAATCAAGAAATGATTGTGATACAATACAAATGAGACAAGTATGAGTGAGTGATTGGATTAAAATAGGTATCCAGTCTACAGAATAGGTGATAATGGAAGTCATGCTGTCCATGTGCTGCAATCTTAGAGCATTATGCCTGAACATGAGGAGTTAACTTGGTGAAAACAACATACCAGTGAACTTTGAGATGTTAGACAATAGCAAACAAACCTTACAAACAAACTTTGGGTTGTTATATAAAGGCCCAGTCACACACAACGATTTACCAGTGATCCCGAAAACGATGCGACCTGATAGGGATCGCTGGTAAGTCGCTGGTAAGATGTCACACAGTCAGACCTTACCAACGATGCAGGAACAATACAGGTCGCAATAGCGACCTGTATAACGATCTCAGCAGTCACTGTGACCCTGTCACAGTGTCAAACCCAGCGATGTGCCCTGCCCAGCAGGACATCGCCTTTGAAGAAAATGGCCTGGACCATTCTGCAACGACTAGCGATCTCACAGCAGGGGCCTGATCGCTGGTAGATGTCACACTTAACGAGATCGCTACTGCGTCACAGAAACCGTGACTCAGCAGCGATCTCGTTATGTGTGACGGTACATTTAGTAAAAGACAACCTTGAAGCACTGTGTGGTGGGTAATCATAAAACTTAAGTAAAACTTTAACTTTGCAGGAAACTGATGATCTAGCTTAAACAGCTGTGTATAAAAAAGGGGACCTGTTCAGCGAGTTAGGGACGTTCCAGAATTAGTGGACACACTCCTTCTGTGATGGTGATACCAGAGTATTTCCTTCTTGCTCACCATGGTCCCTCCGGTGGGGAAGTGATGCTACAATATTTCGGTAATGGATTGATGCTTTATTTCTCTATATATTATGATTTATATTGACTGTATGATTTACATTAATTGAATCAATAGAACAGGGTAATATTGTTGCTGCCATTCCATAATTGATTATCCTGATGCAATCTTAATAAATTGTTACATTATTGTTTTACCATAAAACTGTATTCAGTGTGCCTAATTTGCATATTAGTGAGCGCTACGTAAGTAAGGGCGTATCCGCCCTGTCACTTTGACATGGTAAGACAAAGACAGAAAAAGACAGACAGAAAAAGACAGACAGACAGAGACAGCCCTGGAAAGGGACAGACAGCCCTGGAAAGGGACAGACAGCCCTGGAAAGGGACAGACAGCCCTGGAAAGGGACAGACAGCCCTGGAAAGGGACAGACAGCCCTGGAAAGGGACAGACAGCCCGGGAAAGGGACAGACAGCCCGGGAAAGGGACAGACAGCCCGGGAAAGGGACAGACAGCCCGGGAAAGGGACAGACAGCCCGGGAAAGGGACAGACAGCCCGGGAAAGGGACAGACAGCCCGGGAAAGGGACAGACAGCCCGGGAAAGGGACAGACAGCCCGGGAAAGGGACAGACAGCCGGGGAAAGGGACAGACAGCCGGGGAAAGGGACAGACAGCCGGGGAAAGGGACAGACAGCCGGGGAAAGGGACAGACAGCCGGGGAAAAAGACAGACAGCCGGGGAAAAAGACAGACAGCCGGGGAAAGGGACAGCCGGGGAAAGAGACAGACGGGGAAAGAGACAGACGGGGAAAGAGACAGACGGGGAAAGAGACAGACGGGGAAAGAGACAGACGGGGAAAGAGACAGACGGGGAAAGAGACAGACGGGGAAAGAGACAGACGGGGAAAGAGACAGACGGGGAAAGAGACAGACGGGGAAAGAGACAGACGGGGAAAGAGACAGACGGGGAAAGAGACAGACGGGGAAAGAGACAGACGGGGAAAGAGACAGACGGGGAAAGAGACAGACGGGGAAAGAGACAGACGGGGAAAGAGACAGACAGACGGGGAAAGAGACAGACAGACGGGGAAAGAGACAGACAGACGGGGAAAGAGACAGACAGACGGGGAAAGAGACAGACAGACGGGGAAAGAGACAGACAGACGGGGAAAGAGACAGACAGACGGGGAAAGAGACAGACAGACGGGGAAAGAGACAGACAGACGGGGAAAGAGACAGACAGACGGGGAAAGAGACAGACGGGGAAAGAGACAGACGGGGAAAGAGACAGACGGGGAAAGAGACAGACGGGGAAAGAGACAGACGGGGAAAGAGACAGACGGGGAAAGAGACAGACGGGGAAAGAGACAGACGGGGAAAGAGACAGACGGGGAAAGAGACAGACGGGGAAAGAGACAGACGGGGAAAGAGACAGACGGGGAAAGAGACAGACGGGGAAAGAGACAGACGGGGAAAGAGACAGACGGGGAAAGAGACAGACGGGGAAAGAGACAGACGGGGAAAGAGACAGACGGGGAAAGAGACAGACGGGGAAAGAGACAGACGGGGAAAGAGACAGACGGGGAAAGAGACAGACGGGGAAAGAGACAGACGGGGAAAGAGACAGACGGGGAAAGAGACAGACGGGGAAAGAGACAGACGGGGAAAGAGACAGACGGGGAAAGAGACAGACGGGGAAAGAGACAGACAGACACACAGAGACAGACACAGAGATAGAGAGAGACAGACAGACGGAGACCGATAGACTGATACAAATACAGACAGAGATAGAAATAGTTAGACAGAGACAGACACAGACAAACAAGGAAAGAGACAGACAGAGAGACAGACTGACAGCGACACACATACAGAGACTGGGAGAGAGACACAGAGACAGTTACTATCCCGGGCAACAACCGGGTACTACAGCTAGTATCAATATAAAGTTAAAAAAACTTTCATAATTAAGTATAATGATGTGTTAAATAAGGTCTTATATTCACACCAGATGGAAATCTAGATTTTAAGACAAATATCCACCACACTTCCCTGTTTAATAATAGTCTCCTGTGGTCATCTCCTCTAGTTGGTATGTTAACCCTTTCAATACCTTGAATCCTACATGATGTAAGGTTGCTCCCATGTGCCTCAATAAAAAGTTTAGATGTTGCAGAACAATTTGCTATTATATTTCTAGCATCTGACAGGTACCCCCTGATTCTTTTCCTTAGTGCACAAAAAGTGCATCCTACATATTGCAGGGAACATGAAGTACAAGTGATCAAGTAAACTACAAAGGAAGTACTGCAATTAATATAATTTGTTATACCATCAACTGTTGAAGAAAATTGTTAAGAGGGTTTAGAATGTAGACAACAAACAGATTGAATGTCCACATCGGTAAAAACCGGTTGTGGAAAGCCATGCGGAGGAATTTTTTTCTGTAGGGAAAAATACTAGAATATACAACCAAACCCAAAGTAGGGGCTTTTTATGCTATAAAATTAAAAAACTATCAAGGATTTTACATAATTTGGGATCTTCATATAGCATAGGTAGATGTTCATTAACTACACGTTTAACTTGATGAAATTGTGGGTAGAGCTGTGCGAGTACCAAACTATTCATACTCGCTATACTTGTAAAGAGTACTGGCTAATACTCACATATTCATTCCAAATAGTGTGTGCAATGCAAGTCAATGGGGAAAAACTCGCACTGTACTGAGTAACCCAAATTCCACACTATTTGCTACTCGCACGAATAGTACGGCATACGGGTTTGCAAGTTTTCCCCCACTGACTTGCATTGCACACGCTATTCGGAATGAATATGTGAGTATTTGACAGTACTTGTTATGAATATAGCGAGTACGAATACTTAGGTACTCGCTCAACTCTAATTGTGGGCTAAAGGGTGTGCTAAAGCACAATTTATTTTTTTTTAAGTTTTTAGATATACTCAAACATTTTTCCTTGTCCTTTAATAAGTCACTACGATCCATTTTTCCAACAATGTCTCATGCTCTAGTTAACATCCATTTAGAATATTTTCTCTAAGAAAAAAGTTTCTAATTTATCCCATTCTTGTTCTAACTGAACAGGTGAAGAGCTGTTCCTTTTAATTCTGATCATTTCTCCTATGGAGATGTTTTTAACAATATGTAGCTAATAGTCATATTACCTGAGATTTTTTTCTTATATGGATGAATGTCTATATTATATGATGGGTCAATTTCAAGAGTAATATCTAAAATATTTATAGATTAATTATTTATAGTGTGAGTTAAAAATAAATTAATTTGATTATCATTGATATATTCTAAAAAATCATAAATGCCAAAACCAGCCCCTTCCCATATTAGTAGCATGTTGTCCAAAAAACGTCCATACCACTTGATATGGGAGGAGAAGGGATTGGCATCAGACAGTATATAATTTTATTCTCAGGCAAACATGTAAATATTTGCAATCGCAGGTGAAAAGCCAGCTCCCATCGGGGCTCCTCTTTTGTTGGAAATAGGATCCATTGTATTGAAAAAAATTATGTCAAAGTAAGAATTCCACTACTTCACAGATAAAATCCTGTACAGCCTGAGGATAATCGCTATATTTTTTCAAATGTCCATAAAGTACACGTAGTGCCACATCATGGATCATGAATGGATAAAGAGAAACAACATCACAAGTAAGTAGAGAACAGTTTTCCGAAACATCTAACGAGAGGATCACATGTTTTGAATCTCATATATGTGGGTAAAATTCGAGGGCTGGAGATGTACGTCCACCCATGAGCTGAGTTTTTCTCCCAGACTCCCTATTCCCGCTACAATTGGTCACATGGGGGGGGAGGGAATTTATTTCTGTGGACCTTGTAATATGGGAGTGATTGGAAATTCCAGATATAGTTGTTCAGCCAATATTTGGGTAATAGCACAAGAAGAAACTGCATCCTTAAGTAATATCAAAAGTTCTTTTTGGAAATTTAGTGTAGGATTTGTAGGCAATTCCTCAAAAATTTCTGTATTCTTCAGCATATCATTATTTAACTTGTTGTAGAGTCCAGCATTCAGGAGACCAACTGTCCCCCCCTTATCAGACTGACGAACAATCAAGTACATATTAGATTTAATCATGGATAATGCTTTTCTCTCTTTTTTGGTAATATTTCCATGAGGTCAGTTTATATGAATATTGTCCTTCAATTTCAGAAGTTCTTCCACTCTGTCCTGATAAGAATCCAATAAAGCTGGACAAAATTGAATGGGCTAGATAAATGGATTTTTTATATTCCTCATTTCATCCAGTTTATATTCCCAATCATGTGAATCCATTTCTAATAATTGTAAATCATAAAGACACTTATGTTCCACAAAGGTGTTAAATTTATGAATGACATTAGATGTAGCTTCATTCAAAGTATTTGTAGGTAATCAGATTCTGAGGCTGCCAGCCACACAGGTACCTCTCTTTAGGCTATGTGTCCACGTTGCTTTTTACCTGTTTTACACCTGCTTTTTTGCTGCTTTTTCAACTGCAGCGTTTAATGCCAAAATGGATGTGTTCTGCTTTTCAAGCATAGTCTATGGGAATTTGGGTTTCTTGTCCGAACTATGCTGTTCAAAATGCTGCCTTTTTGTGGCAGAAATTTGGGCAAAAACTCTGCTTTGCAGTTCAAAATGCATATGGCAAAAACAATTGACATGTTGCTTCTTTGAAAAGCAGAGTTTTTGCCCAAATTTCTGCCACAAAAAGGCAGCATTTTGAACAGCATAGTGTGCACAAGAAACCCAAATTCCCATAGACTTTGCTTGAAAAGCAGAACACATCCATTTTGGCATTAAACAGCGCAGAAGAAAAAGCAGGTAAAAAGCAGGTAAAAAGCAACGTGGACACGTAGCCTAACTCTCTGCCTTTATAGTATAGCAGTCTTAAGCTTTGCACTATTTCTAATTATCCTTCTTTCCTCCATAGGTGTCTGTTCACCTATTTCACTGTCACCTGTACCAGATACCCGCATGGTATGTTTTTACCAGTTCCCTCCTCTGCAGTCTCTCATTCTATTGATATTTTATAGCTGTTTTGCCTTCCCAAGTTAGGGTACCGTCACACTTTAGCGACGCAGCAGCGATCCCACCAGCGATCTGACCTGGTCAGGATCGCTGCTGCGTCGCTACATGGTCGCTGGTGAGCTGTCAAACAGGCAGATCTCACCAGCGACCAGTGACCAGCCCCCAGCCAGCAGCGACGTGCAAGCGACGCTGCGCTTGCACGGAGCCGGCGTCTGGAAGCTGCGGACACTGGTAACTAAGGTAAACATCGAGCATGGTTACCCGATGTTTACCTTAGTTACCAGCTCACACCGCTTAACTTAGCGTGTGCAGGGAGCAGGAGCCGGCACTGGCAGCGTGAGAGCTGCGGAGGCTGGTAACGAAAGTAAATATCGGGTAACCACCTTGGTTACCCGATGTTTACCTTGGTTACAGCTTACCGCAGGCTGTCAGACGCCGGCTCCTGCTCCCTGCACATTCAGGATTGTTGCTCTCTCGCTGTCACACGCTGTCAAGGAGAGCAACAATAAAAAAACTAACCAGCACTGTGCGTAACGAGCAGCGATCTCACAGCAGGGGCCAGATCGCTGGTCAGTGTCACACACAGCGAGATCGCTAATGAGGTCACAAAAAACGTGACTCAGCAGCGATCTCAGTAGCGATCTCGCTGTGTGTGAAGTACCTCTTACTTACAGCGTCAACATGTGCAGTTTACTGGACTTTAATCATGTTGACATAACTAATGCATTTTCTGCTTGCAGAGACACACAGATTGCCCTCTCTCCTCATTCTATGATATCTAATACAACCATTTAATTATTTTCTTTGTAACATGTTTTTTCCATGGTGCTATTTGCACATGTATGTTTATTTTTTTACATTTTGTATTTTGTGCACTACTATATGTATAGACACTTTTTTTCTGCTTTTGTTACCAGGCCAAACCCAGATGAAGGCTCCTAAAAGAACCAAAACTTTGGTTCGGGGCACTGGGTTATCTGTTTTTGCAGAATAAATAAAATGTAATAGCATTATTACATCTATTGCATAATTGTACATTCGTTGTGCCAGAGCTATTCTCTATATTTAACACAATATGGGTGTAATTTACTGAAAAACAACACACCCACAGATATGCATAGTATTCAGGCAGCGAAAAGCCACTCAGTTGACGAGCCATGAATACCTGAGAGGTGGAGGTGTCATCTCGGGTCCTGTGATGGACACACACTCTCACACACTCTCCTTTCCATTCACATACATGGGTCTGGATTCCGGATCGGATCCGAATTTCTTTTCCAACCCACGACGGATCCGCCGGACCCGGATTATTAGAAGTCCGCTCAATTCTACTGAGGAGTCCACACTTGCATAAAAGGTATATGGAAATAACAAACCTACTGGTGACTATGACAAACTGTACTGTACTCATGTAGAAAAATATATATTTAAACTCCCATTATACTTTGTTTGGTGTGGGGTGTTGAAGTAAAGGTACATGCGCATGTTGCAGTTTTGTTGTCACAAAAAAACTGGACCTTTCAGACATCAAATCTACATCAAATCTGCAGCAAAACTGCACTTTGTCCCAGAGAGCCTGGCTTTCAAAAAGAAAACTAAAAAACCAAACAAAACAAAAAAAACCCCAAAACAAACGCTTATGATGATGCTGCATTGTGGTGCGTTTTGGGTGCATTTTTGTCAATTCTGATACAGTTTTTTTGTGAAAAATAGTGATAGATGGACTGGACTGTAAAGTCCAACCCCTGCGTGTTCAAAGGCACCTGGATTTGGCGCTCGAGAAATAAAATAAATAAAAAATAAATAATAAAGGGAGTGTGCTATACTTACCTCTCAGGTGTGGCTTTAACTGCTCCCAAAGCCGCTCATGCTTCTTCCAGGGCCGCTCATGCATATTCACTGCTTCCCCCGCTCACAGGTGTCTGTGATTGCTTGCAGTCAGACAGCGCCCCCAGTCTGTGTGACAGCCTGTCTGATGCTTCCAGTCACAGACCCGGTGGGGTAAAGTAAAAATAAATAAAAAATTGGCGTAAGGTCCGACTAAATTATGATACCCAGCATAGATAAAGCATATAGCTACAGGCTGCAGGCTGCAGCCCCCAGCCGTGCGTTTATCTTGACTGTGTATCAAGCTAAGATGAACCACATGCGCCTTTTTTTTTTTTTTCAAAGTAAAATAAATTATTTTAAAAACGAGCGATCACACCCAATTTTGATACCCAGCCATGATAAAGCCCGACCGCTGGGGGTGGTGTTCTCAGGCTGGGGAAACCTATGGTCTCTGGTTATACACCTTCTCCTCTGTAGTGATTACATGCCTGGTCTCTGGTCATATACCTTCCTCTCCTCTATAGTGATTACATGCTGGTCTCTGGTCATACATCTTCCTCTCCTCTATAGTGATTACATGCCAATCTCTGGTCATACATCTTCCTCTCCTCTATAGTGATTACATGCCGGTCTCTAGTCATACACCTTCCTCTCCTCTATAGTGATTACATGCCAATCTCTGGTCATACATCTTCCTCTCCTCTATAGTGATTACATGCCGGTCTCTGGTCATACACCTTCCTCTCCTCTGTAGTGATTACATGCCGGTCTCTGGTCATACATCTTCCTCTCCTCTATAGTGATTACATGCCGGTCTCTGGTCATATACCTTCCTCTCCTCTAGAGTGATTACATGCCGGTCTCTGGTCATACATCTTCCTCTCCTCTATAGTGATTACATGCATGTCTCTAGTCATATACCTTCCTCTCCTCTATAGTGATTACATGCCGGTCTCTGGTCATATACCTTCCTCTCCTCTATAGTGATTACATGCCGGTCTCTGGTCATATACCTTCCTCTCCTCTATAATGATTACATGCCAATCTCTGGTCATATACCTTCCTCTCCTCTATAGTGATTACATGCTGGTCTCTAGTCATATACCTTCCTCTCCTCTATAGTGATTACATGCCGGTCTCTGGTCATACACCGTCCTCTCCTCTATAGTGATTACATGCTGGTCTCTAGTCATACACCTTCCTCTCCTCTATAGTGATTACATGCCGGTCTCTGGTCATACACCTTCCTCTCCTGTATAGTGATTACATCCCGGTCTCTGGTCATATACCTTCTTCTCATCTATAATGATTACATGCCGGTCTCTGGTCAGACACCTTCCTCTCCTCTATAGTGATTACATGCCGGTCTCTGGTCATACACCTTCCTCTCCTCTATAATGATTACATTTCAATCTCTGGTCATACACCTTCCTCTCCTCTATTGTGATTACATGCTGGTTTCTAGTCATACACCTTCCTCTCCTCTATAGTGATTACATACTGGTCTCTAGTCATACACTTTCCTTTCCTCTATAATGATTACATGCCGGTCTCTGGTCATACACCTTCCTCTCCTCTATTGTGATTACATGCTGGTTTCTAGTCATACACCTTCCTCTCCTCTATAATGATTACATGCCGGTCTCTGGTCATACACCTTCCTCTCCTCTATAATGATTACATGCCAATCTCTGGTCAAACACCTTCCTCTCCTCTATAGTGATTACATGCTGGTCTCTGGTCATACATCTTCCTCTCCTCTATAGTGATTACATGCCAATCTCTGGTCAAACACCTTCCTCTCCTCTATAGTGATTAGATGCTGGTCTCTGGTCATATACCTTCCTCTCCTCTAGAGTGATTACATGCCAATCTCTGGTCAAACACCTTCCTCTCCTCTATAGTGATTACATGCCAATCTCTGGTCATATACCTTCCTCTCCTCTTTAGTGATTACATGCCGGTCTCTGGTCATATACCTTCCTCTCCTCTATAGTGATTACATGCCGGTCTCTGGTCATATACCTTCCTCTCCTCTATAGTGATTACATGACGGTCTCTAGTCATACACCTTCCTCTCCTCTATAGTGATTACATGCTGGTCTCTGGTCATACACCTTCCTCTCCTCTATAGTGATTACATGCATGTCTCTAGTCATATACCTTCCTCTCCTCTATAGTGATTACATGCCAATCTGTGGTCATACATCTTCCTCTCCTCTATAGTGATTACATGCCGGTCTCTGGTCATACATCTTCCTCTCCTCTATAGTGATTACATGCATGTCTCTAGTCATATACCTTCCTCTCCTCTATAGTGATTACATGCCGGTCTCTGGTCATACACCTTCCTCTCCTCTATAGTGATTACATGCCGGTCTCTAGTCATACACTTTCCTTTCCTCTATAATGATTACATGCCGGTCTCTGGTCATACACCTTCCTCTCCTCTATTGTGATTACATGCTGGTCTCTGGTCATATACCTTCCTCTCCTCTATAATGATTACATGCCGGTCTCTGGACATACACCTTCCTCTCCTCTATAATGATTACATGCCGGTCTCTAGTCATACACCTTCTTCTCCTCTATAGTGATTACATGCCTGGTCTCTGGTCATATACCTTCCTCTCCTCTATAGTGATTACATGCCGGTCTCTGGTCATACACCTTCCTCTCCTCTATAGTGATTACATGCATGTCTCTAGTCATATACCTTCCTCTCCTCTATAGTGATTACATGCCGGTCTCTGGTCATATACCTTCCTCTCCTCTATAGTGATTACATGCCGGTCTCTGGTCATATACCTTCCTCTCCTCTATAGTGATTACATGCCGGTCTCTGGTCATATACCTTCCTCTCCTCTATAGTGATTACATGCCAATCTCTGGTCAAACACCTTCCTCTCCTCTATAGTGATTACATGCCAATCTCTGGTCAAACACCTTCCTCTCCTCTATAGTGATTACATGCTGGTCTCTGGTCATATACCTTCCTCTCCTCTATAATGATTACATGCCGGTCTCTGGACATATACCTTCCTCTCCTCTGTAGTGATTACATGCCGGTCTCTGGTCATACATCTTCCTCTCCTCTATAGTGATTACATGCCAATCTCTGGTCAAACACCTTCCTCTCCTCTATAGTGATTACATGCATGTCTCTAGTCATATACCTTCCTCTCCTCTATAGTGATTACATGCCGGTCTCTGGTCATATACCTTCCTCTCCCCTATAGTGATTACATGCCGGTCTCTGGACATACACCTTCCTCTCCTCTATAGTGATTACATGCCGGTCTCTGGTCATATACCTTCCTCTCCTCTATAGTGATTACATGCCGGTCTCTGGTCATACACCTTCCTCTCCTCTATAGTGATTACATGCCGGTCTCTAGTCATACACCTTCCTCTCCTCTACAATGATTACATGCCAATCTCTGGTCATATACCTTCCTCTCCTCTATAGTGATTACATGCCGGTCTCTAGTCATACACCTTCCTCTCCTCTATAGTGAATACATGCCGGTCTCTGGTCATATACCTTCCTCTCCTCTATAGTGATTACATGCCGGTCTCTGGTCATACACCTTCCTCTCCTCTATAGTGATTACATGCTGGTCTCTAGTCATATACCTTCTTCTCATCTATAATGATTACATCCTGGTCTCTAGTCATATACCTTCCTCTCCTCTGTAGTGATTACATGCCGGTCTCTGGTCATACACTTTCCTCTCCTCTATAATGATTACATGCCGGTCTCTGGTCAGACACCTTCCTCTCCTCTATTGTGATTACATGCCGGTCTCTGGTCAGACACCTTCCTCTCCTCTATAGTGATTAGATGCTGCTGGTCTCTAGTCATACACCTTCCTCTCCTCTATAGTGATTACATGCCGGTCTCTGGTCATACACCTTCCTCTCCTCTATAGTGATTACATGCCGGTCTCTAGTCATACACCTTCCTCTCCTCTACAATGATTACATGCCAATCTCTGGTCATATACCTTCCTCTCCTCTATAGTGATTACATGCCGGTCTCTAGTCATACACCTTCCTCTCCTCTATAGTGAATACATGCCGGTCTCTGGTCATATACCTTCCTCTCCTCTATAGTGATTACATGCCGGTCTCTGGTCATATACCTTCCTCTCCTCTGTAGTGATTACATGCTGGTCTCTAGTCATACACCTTCCTCTCCTCTATAATGATTACATGCCGGTCTCTGGTCATACACTTTCCTCTCCTCTATAATGATTACATGCCGGTCTCTGGTCAGACACCTTCCTCTCCTCTATTGTGATTACATGCCGGTCTCTGGTCAGACACCTTCCTCTCCTCTATAGTGATTAGATGCTGCTGGTCTCTAGTCATACACCTTCCTCTCCTCTATAGTGATTACATGCCGGTCTCTGGTCATACACTTTCCTCTCCTCTATAATGATTACATGCCGGTCTCTGGTCATATACCTTCCTCTCCTCTATAATGATTACATGCCGGTCTCTGGTCATACACCTTCCTCTCCTCTATAGTGATTACATGCCGGTCTCTGGTCATACACCTTCCTCTCCTCTGTAGTGATTACATGCCGGTCTCTGGTCATACACCTTCCTCTCCTCTATAGTGATTACATGCCGGTCTCTGGTCATACACCTTCCTCTCCTCTATTGTGATTACATGCTGGTTTCTAGTCATACACCTTCCTCTCCTCTATAGTGATTACATACTGGTTTCTAGTCATACACTTTCCTTTCCTCTATAATGATTACATGCCGGTCTCTGGTCATACACCTTCCTCTCCTCTATTGTGATTACATGCTGGTTTCTAGTCATACACCTTCCTCTCCTCTATAATGATTACATGCCGGTCTCTGGTCATACACCTCCCTCTCCTCTATTGTGATTACATGCTGGTTTCTAGTTATACACCTTCCTCTCCTCTATAATGATTACATGCCGGTCTCTGGACATACACCTTCCTCTCCTCTATAGGGATTACATGCCGGTCTCTGGACATACACCTTCCTCTCCTCTTTAGTGATTACATGCCGGTCTCTGGTCATATACCTTCCTCTCCTCTTTAGTGATTACATGCCGGTCTCTGGTCATATACCTTCCTCTCCTCTTTAGTGATTACATGCCGGTCTCTAGTCATATACCTTCCTCTCCTCTATAGTGATTACATGCCGGTCTCTGATCATATACCTTCTTCTCATCTATAATGATTACATGCCGGTCTCTGGTCATACACTTTCCTCTCCTCTATAGTGATTACATGCCGGTCTCTGGTCAGACACCTTCCTCTCCTCTATAGTGATTACATGCCGGTCTCTGGTCAGACACCTTCCTCTCCTCTATAGTGATTAGATGCTGGTCTCTAGTCATACACCTTCCTCTCCTCTATAGTGATTACATGCCGGTCTCTGGTCATACATCTTCCTCTCCTCTATAGTGATTACATGCCGGTCTCTGGTCATACACCTTCCTCTCCTCTGTAGTGATTACATGCCGGTCTCTGGTCATACACCTTCCTCTCCTCTATAGTGATTACATGCCGGTCTCTGGTCATATACCTTCCTCTCCTCTATTGTGATTACATGCTGGTTTCTAGTTATACACCTTCCTCTCCTCTATAGTGATTACATGCCAATCTCTGGTCAAACACCTTCCTCTCCTCTATAGTGATTAGATGCTGGTCTCTGGTCATACATCTTCCTCTCCTCTAGAGTGATTACATGCCAATCTCTGGTCAAACACCTTCCTCTCCTCTATAGTGATTACATGCCAATCTCTGGTCATATACCTTCCTCTCCTCTATAGTGATTACATGCCGGTCTCTGGTCATATACCTTCCTCTCCTCTTTAGTGATTACATGCCGGTCTCTGGTCATACATCTTCCTCTCCTCTATAGTGATTACATGCCGGTCTCTGGTCATATACCTTTCTCTCCTCTATAGTGATTACATGCCGGTCTCTGGTCATACATCTTCCTCTCCTCTATAATGATTACATGCCGGTCTCTGGTCATACACCTTCCTCTCCTCTATAATTATTACATGCCGGTCTCTGGTCATATACCTTCCTCTCCTCTATAGTGATTACATGCCGGTCTCTGGTCATACACCTTCCTCTCCTCTATAGTGATTACATGCCGGTCTCTGGTCATACCCCTTCCTCTCCTCTATAGTGATTAGATGCCGGTCTCTAGTCATACACCTTCCTCTCCTCTATAATGATTACATGCCGGTCTCTGGTCATACACCTTCCTCTCTATAATGATTACATGCCGGTCTCTGGTCATACACCTTCCTCTCTATAATGATTACATGCCGGTCTCTGGTCATACACCTTCCTCTCCTCTATAATGATTACATGCCGGTCTCTGGTCATACACCTTCCTCTCCTCTATAATGATTACATGCCGGTCTCTGGTCATACACCTTCCTCTCCTCTATAATGATTACATGCCGGTCTCTGGTCATACACCTTCCTCTCCTCTGTAGTGATTACATGCCGGTCTCTGGACATATACCTTCCTCTCCTCTGTAGTGATTACATGCCGGTCTTTGGTCATATACCTTCCTCTCTTCTATAGTGATTACATGCCGGTCTCTGGACATATACCTTCCTCTCCTCTGTAGTGATTACATGCCGGTCTCTGGACATATACCTTCCTCTCCTCTATAGTGATTACATGCCGGTCTCTGGACATATACCTTCCTCTCCTCTGTAGTGATTACATGCCGGTCTTTGGTCATATACCTTCCTCTCTTCTATAGTGATTACATGCCGGTCTCTGGACATATACCTTCCTCTCCTCTGTAGTGATTACATGCCGGTCTTTGGTCATATACCTTCCTCTCTTCTGTGCTTACCTGGATAGGTGCCGTACAATAAGTTCCAGCATTTCCCGGTGATTGTCTGGCAGTCTATACACCAAGCAGTGAATAGCTCCCAGTCTGTAATCCAAGTTCTCAGATTCTGTTTGATGAAGGAATTATGCATTTTTAGCACAAGATGTCTGAAAATATCTTCAGTTATGAATGTTAAATAGTAAATAATAAACACTAAAACATCTGTTTTGTATTTATCTGTCTTGTAAATTTTCCAGATGTCATAATACCCACTGCATGTGTTATTAAATAGATATCCAAGACCTGATTATCCGGTGTACTAATTTGGAAAATCCAGATCAGAATGGATATATACAGTACATAACAAAAGAGAGTACACCACTCACATTTTATAAATATTTTATTACATCTTTTCATGGGACACCACTGAAGATATGACACTTTGATACAATGTTTAGTGGTCAGTGTACATCTTGTGTAACAGTGTAAATTTGGTGCCCTCTAAATAATACACAGCCTTAATGTCTAAACCACTGGCAACAAATGGGAGTACACCCCTAAGTAAAAATACTGGGCCCAAAGTGTCAATATTTTGTGTGGCCACCATTATGTTCTAGCACTGCTTTAGCTCTGTTGGGCATGGAGTTCACTAGAGGTTCACGGGAGCCACTGGAATCTTCTTCCATGACTACATCACGGAGCTGGTGGATGTTAGGGAAATTGCGCTCATCCACTTTCCATTTGAGGAGGCCCCAAAAATGCTCAATAGGGTTTTTAGGTCTGGAGACATGCTTGCATAGTCCAGCATCTTTACCCTTAGTTTCACTAGCAAGACAGTGGTCATCTAGTAGGTGTGTTTGTCATTGTTATGTTGAAATACTGCTCTGCAGCCCAGTTACCGAAGGGAAGGGATCATGCTCTATTTCAGTATGTCACAGTACATCTTAGCAATCATGGTTCCCTCAATGAACTTAAGCTCCCCACAGATGGCAGCACACATGCAGCCTCAAACCATGACATTGTCACCACCATGCTTGACTGAAGGCAAAACACACTTTGCTTTCTACTCCTCCTTGTTGCTGCTACACGTGTGACACCATTTGAACCAAATAGGTTTATCTTGGTCTAAGCAGACCACAGGACATGGTTCCTGTGATCCATGTACTTAGTCTGCTTGTCTTTAGCAAACTGTTTGCGTGTTTTCTTGTGCATCATCTTTAGAGGCTTCCTTCTGGGATCACAGCCATGCAGACCAATTTGATGCAGTTTGTGGTGTATAGTCTGAGCACTGACCGGTTTATTCCTTCCTCCCCACACCCCTATAACCTCTGCAGCAATACTGGCAGCACTCAAGTCTATTTTGGAAAGACATCCTCTGGATATGACACTGAGCACATGCACTCCACTTCTTTGGTGGACCAAGGTGAGGCCTGTTCTGAATGGAACCTGTCTTGTTAAAACGCTGTATGGTCTTGGCCACTGTGCTGCAGCTCAGTTCAAGGGTGTTGGCAATCTTCTTATAGCCTAGGCCATCTTTATGTAGAGCAACAATTCTTCTTTTTTACAGATCCTCAGCGCATTCTTTGCCATGAGATGCAATGTTGAAGGGATGGACTCCCTTTTGTGATATTCTGTAATGCTTTTGGAATTTCTGCCCATATAGCCTGACTGACAGCCCCTCAATGTCCTTTATGCTGGAATCTCACACTGCTTATTACAAGCTGTCCAGTCAGGCGCGCTGAGTGGTGACTGAATTCACTTGTACTCATGAGTTCCCGCTATTCTTTAACTGGAGTTTGCTCATTTTGTTCTCAGGATAATACAGTAATTTAGCACAGAAGTTCAAGTGTATTCAGTCTTCACCAATCCAGCTGACAGCCTGTACTGAGCAGTGTGAGTGACATCTCATCAGATAAGCAGTCAGATTAAGTCCGCAGAAATCGAATGTAAACATTGACAAAAATATAACCATTCTGATCTGGGCTTTTACAGAAAGTGCCACAGTCTTGTCAGGTCTAAGACATCTATTTAATAAAGTATGTAGCTTTTTTTGTGAGATTCAGCATCAGTTTTGCATTAATTACATTTTAATGAAGTCATTATCTTCATCTCACTGTTTCATGATGACAATGTTAGATCTCTGGCAGATGTTGGGTGTATATCTACTAATGTACAATGAGCCACTCACCATTGTATGCTATGTGCACTTGTAAGAAGTAACATTATTAGGCGCAATGAGAGCGTACAATATTTAGGTTGAATGTACATATGCCTTGTCTAAAGTATATATTAAAATATGCATGAAAGCAACTGACAGCTCATTCACCAACAAACTAATTACTAGTTACTCTGATAAAACAAGCTCTTACTTGCAGCAGATACAAGTTCCCGATGCAGCCTGTATGTCATCACTGGCTCAGATAGATTCCTGCAACAGAGAAAGAGTCTTAAATCAAACCTATGGCTGGATGCTACTCCACATCACGAGTACTTTATACTTTGTGCATGAAATTATCCTTTCTACTTTATAATGTCATTGAGTCTGAATCCTAAGAGCAGGTGTCACAATTAGTCACAAGATATTTGCTGCCCGAATCACCGTCTGTATGGAACTGTATGATACATCCATCAAAACTGCCTCCCAAGCCGCCCCTCATCCCTGAAGCCCACCTCACAGGATACAAATAGTGCTGCCACAAACAGGTAGCACATATTCACTCTCTGACGTACATGTACAGCCCTGTGAACAGGAGCCGGCTGTATATGGCTAATAAGCCTGGCTAATAAACCCCTTAGGTGCCATGGTCAGTAGCATCTGCAGCATGTGAGGGGTTAGAGGAGCAGGGACTGTGCTTGTGGTGTTGGGACACTGTCTCAATGGAGGGAGAGGGGAGTATTTGTGGCGATGCCCATTTGGCGGTAATAATTCAGATAGTTTGAGCAACATGAAAAAAAAATGGATTGCAATTGAACAACTTCTGCATTTTTATAGTTTAGGTGATTTCATTACCTGCCCAAAAATCCAGTTATTAAGTGTTAACTGAACCCTCCTTACTCTGGTGCACAGTGTTACTGATAGATACCTGAGGTAGAACTTTAAAGCACTGGTAATGGTTTTAATGTCCCAATCACTGGTCATGAAATCCACGTTTCCAGGACATTTGGGATCTAAACAAAAATAAAAAAAAGTTACATTTAGAAACTTCATTCCTGTAAGTAAATAAACTGTAGCCCATATACAGTCATAGACAAATCAATTCCTGGATCCCAATATCTGAAGACCTGGTGACAATGGGCACCATCTTTTGAATAAAGTCTTCATACAACAGGTTTCTACAGACAATATCACTCTTCACCGCTTGCTTCTTACAATGCACACCTTAGGCTAGGTTCACATTTCCGTTGTTTTGCATCAGTCACATGCGTTGCTTGACGCATGTGACTGATGCGTTGTAGAACGGATGACAAAGAACAGAATTCATTGTCGGACTCAGTTGTGTGCGGGGGGTGGAGCGTGAGGGGGGCGAAGCCGTGGCGCTGACGACATCAGTGCTGTGTGTGTGTGTCTGTCTGTCTGTCTGTGTGTATGTATGTATGTGTGTATGTGTATACACATGCGGAGTGCGGGAGGGGGCGGAGCCGAGCGGGGAAGTGTCGGCCTCCCTGCACACGTATCCAGTGTAAATATCGGGTAACTAACCAAAGCGCATTGCTTGGTAACCCGATGTGTATCCTGGTTACATGTGCAGGGAGCCAGAGAGAGCATGCGCAGCAAAATACTACGGATTGCGCTGATCAAAAAACGTTACATGCTGCGTTCCTTCCGCCCCGCGGTCAGTCGTTCCACGACTGATCAGTCGGGCGGAGGGTGCAACGTAGCATCATCAGTAACAATCCACCGCTCATACAAGTCTATGGGAACAACGGAATCCGCCATACGGATTCCGTTGTTTACCAGAGCAGCGGATTGTGACTGATACAATTTAACGGAAGTGTGAACCTAGCCTTATAGTGCATGGGATTCCTCTAGATCCAGACAGAATGAAGATCAGGTTAAATTGTCATGGCTGTTATCATTGAGTGATCAGCAAACAGCTGCTCGTTGGACCCCCACAGAACAACCACCCACCTTGTCTGGTGCCAATACTTTCTGGCTCTCTCCAGAACCAATATAACAGCACTGGGGCGCCAAATCAAGAATGAAACACTAACCCTTCCAAAACAAAGGGATTGACCATTTTTGCTCCTTTGTTTTTTTTAACTCCCCTTCGGACATAATTCACAACATTTTTTCCCATTCGGATAGCCGTATAAAGACTTGTGTTATGCAGGGAAAGTTGTAGTTTTGAACGACACCATCCATTTTACTATAGCATGTATTGAAATTTAGGGAAAAAAAGTTTCATGTAAAGTAAAATAGTGAACAAAAAAAAATGCAACGTTGCTTCAGATTATTTTTGAGTATTTTCAATGTTTTTTCAAATTCAGACATCAGTAGCTGCACATGGGCCCTTATTAGTCTGTGCGCCTGTGCATGGGCCCTTATTAGTCTGTGCGCCTGTGCATGGGTCCTTATTAGTCTGTCACCTGCGCATGGGCCCTTATTAGTCTGTGCGCCTGTGCATGGGCCCTTATTACTCTGTGCGCCTGTGCATGGACCCTTATTAGTCTGTGCACCTGTGCATGAGCTTTTATTGGTCTGTGCGCCTGTGCATAGGACCTTATTAGTCTGTGCATGGGCCTTTATTAGTCTGTGCAACTGTGCATGGGCCCTTATTAGTCTTATTCGCCTGTGCTCATGTCCAATTTTCCCCATGGACTTATAGGAAGGGTGTCGTAGTTTTTTATTTTTGTACTAATAATAGTGATTATGAAATCAAGTATTTTTAATACAAAATTAAAATCACTGCTTATTTAGTTTTTATTTAATTCTAATTTTACTGAAGACACTGGGCGCTGCCATCTTGGATTTGGTGTTTGTAACAACAGTTACTCACCTCATTTATGGCAGCCCCCTGGGCATAGACTCGGATAGTGGGGCTCCAACCCCATTTAGTAACATTAGAGAAGGCGTCTGCTGTGACCTGGACGCGCCCTCTGGGCTGCCTGCTGAGCCGTGTATCTAATCCTGTTCTGTGTGGTACCGTCTGCTGAGCTGTGTATCTAATCCTGTTCTGTGTGGTACCGTCTGCTGAGCTGTGTATCTAATCCTCTCCTGTGTGATACTGCCTGCTGAGCCGTGTATCTAATCCTCTCCTGTGTGATACTGCCTGCTGAGCAGTGTACTGCATAGTGATATATTGTAACTACAGCACGGAGGACAAGACTATTTTAGCTTAGATGCATCTCCGTCCATCAGCTTTAGATGCATCAATAATCCAAGCCTGCTCAGTAATGGAGCACAAGTCGTGAGGAAGAGGAGACATAATCGAAGAGAAGGAACTTTATTTCTTTTAACATCATATGATTTTTTTTATACTATGAGGTAAAGTTTTCCCTTGTATCTTGTCCAGCAATGAACACATTAGTGAGAGTTAGTTTCCTGCTGTTTGATAACACAGATAACACTGACCTTACAGTAACAGCCCATTAGCTGACTGTTACCAGTGATCCGCATGGAATAAAAATGCAAAAAAACACTTCCAAGCCGCTCTACATGGGGAATTTGTGACCTCACAGGTTTCCCAAGCACATCGCCCAGCAATTCTGCACAGCAGAGCACAGCATATGATGTGCATGTGGTTCTGGGGGTTCAGTGACAGGGAAGGGGTTCTTTTTGCCCCCTGTAACAGTACAGGATCTGGCAGGCAGTGTGACAGTGCCATTAGCGAGTTAATATGTATGTGTCAGGAGAGAAGGGGTTAAAGAGAAGAGATTGCACAGTAATTGTTCCCAGTTTTTCTGTTAGACCGTTTTGATAAATGAGGCTCTTCTTACAGTTTATATCGGGTCACATGACCAAGGAGCCATAACTGCTTGACTAAAAACACATGTTTTCTGCATCTTTAATATTTTTCAGGAGAAAGTGAAATATATTGGAAAGAAAATATAAATTCACAGCTGTACATTCTCTGATTTTATGTTGGAACATATTCTAAGCAGCCATGTGACTGGTGAAGGGGAAAACACGTGTCATTCCTTCTCTAAGCAGAAAAGTGCTCGGCCATTAATGCTTAGAGCAGAAGATACCACACTGGCCTTGATTTCTACTGCTATGAACTGTAAACTGTACTGGTCATGACTTGTCTCATCTAAGCAAATGCTGAAATTCATTAATATCAGAGTCTAATAGAGGAGGTGATGTCTGGAAGTTCTTACCAAAAAAAGCATTGAGGAGCTTCTGCACCTGGATGTTACTTCCCACTGTTCTGTATACACCTTCTGAAGAGATCCCTACAGGAGAGAAATAAGGATTAAAGTCATTGTGAGATTTACACCATACAGGAGCAGTTAGAATCAACAGAAATCGGTTAACTGTAATACAGGGATGTATACGGCTCAACCGACATCTAGGAAGAGTGGTCAGCAAGATGCTAAAGGCAGGATAGCAAAGTAGTCTAGGGGAGGGGACATTTCTCCTCCAGGATACTGCAGAACTGGCCTCAAAATGATCCCTGGAAAAGAGGTATGCAAATGAGCTAAATGCAGCCTCTCTAGTGTAACCTAAATGCAGCCTCCCCAGTGTCACCTGTATGCAGCCTCCCCAGTGCCACCTCAATGCAGCCTCCCCAGTGCCACCTGAATGCAGCCTCCCAGTTGCCTCTCGGACCCAGGCTCGCTGGTGGGTGGTTCGAGCGTCTCCGGACCCGGGGGCCCCGTGCTCCACTTCGATCTGAAGTGGGGGCTGGGGGTTTTGGAGACGTAGGTGTACGGCCGGATCAGTGTTTGAGTTCGTGATGCCACCCACGGGTTGTGGTGAAGGAGGACACCACCGCTGCTATTGCGGGACACTTGGGGGAGATGGTTGCGCAGCAAGATGTTAACCCCTCCATGGGTAGGGATGGTGGCCCCGGGATCCATTGGGGAGAGCTGGGCGGTGCAGGGAGGTGCGCGGCCGGAGGGCACTGTTGTACTCACGATTAGTAACACGCACAAGTCTCTGGTAAACCAAGTTGATGGTGGTCGGTGCCCGCAGCCGGCTGCGTCTGGTCCCCCACCCGGTTGGTGGTCTCTGCCTTTCTCCTTCACATATTTGTAGGCTCCCTGCGCTTCAGCGTCGGGAGTCCGCTCCCCGACTTTGTGGATGTTGGGAGAGCCCTTTTGCCCGCAGACACTGGCTCGTGGGATCTCATTGCCTGTGCGGTGGCATTCTATCCCCCTCGTTGGGCTGTTGTCTTCAGTTGGGACTTTAGGTGGGAAAGGACCTATAGTCCAGACCGCAATCAGTTAATTAACTCATTCCAGTGGCTTCTGGACCTCGTTTCAGGGTCTGAGTACCCCCTTTGTGCTCCGATTTCCGGGTCGGTACCGGAGGGCCACTACCCTGTCCCGGTCCACCACGGTTCCACCGAGCCGTCTTCCCGGCTCCTGCAGGCTGAGGCCACCATATGCCTCCTAGCCAAAGGTGCCCGGGCTCCAACCCTGGCACCTGTCAGTTAGTTGCAGACCTGACACAGGCCTGCTTCCACTTCACTTCACCGCCTCTAACCAACAGCTCTAGACTGGCTTACTCCCGCGCCTCAGGCCCTCTGGACTCCTCGGTGGGTGAGGCCAACCGCCTGGCTCCGCTCCCCTGGTGTGTCCATCAAGCCCTGAGAGGGGTGACTAGGTTTTAATGGTTGGCAGATGACACCTTTTTAGGGGACAGGTGTTGTGCGCGACACTAACTGTGACTACCTGGCTAGTTCAGGGCGTCACTCTCCCCCTTGGTTAACTACAGACCGTCCGCGGGCTGTCCGAACACTACCATTTATTTTGTTTCTGAAAAACATAAAAAGAACACGTATACAAGTATACTAACATATGTACATCAAGAAGGCTTTGTATTCATCCCTTACAGGAGGCATTTTGCTTAAACGTTACTAAAACTTGTTTATTAACCGGGAATGGGACGGGACCGGGTCCTTTTATTTGCCCACCCAAGCAAACCTAAACCTTGATGCTGCCTCTAAAAACAGGTCAGCACCCCTTTTCCCCAGTCCAGGAATCGGGTTCGGATCCGGGTGTTGCCCACAAGGGCCGAGTACAAAAGTTCCATACCCGGCAGTCTCTCAGAGGCCCCACCTCCACGGGACCCCTGGCCCGGAGGGTTGTCACCGGTCTGCACGGTGACTGGACCTCTGCCTACTCTGCCGCAGGCCCTTCCGCCAACCAGCCTCTCCGAAGACTGTAGGACCTGAAAGGGTGGTCCGGGATTATTTACAAGGCCCAATAATGTTTTTGGGTGGCCTGCTAGCTCTCAGCCATGTCTATTTTGTAAATGGGGGTTAAAACAATGGGAAATCAACAAAGTCCCAACGGGGACGGGCAGTATGGTAGCCGGGAACCGCTACCTTTTAACATTTTTCAACTTCATGACCAGACGGTGGCGGAGAGGGGCGGACATGCAGCTGAGCACCCATGTATGCCCTTCGTACACCCAAGGCTTGCACGGAGATCTGGGGCAGCCCCACCGGCGGCGCCGTTTCTTCCAGGAGCTGGGACATCTGGGGTTCGCCTGTTTCACCGTGAGCGGGCCCGGTCTTCCGACGGGTCGCGGGTCTGGAAGGGTTTGCATGGCCTTATCCTGCCGGGGTGCCTTCCATGAGGCTGGCCTCTCATTTGCACGCACCACAGCCACCATCTTTTGCATTTCCTGCTTCCAACCCAAAGCTTGCTGCATCGACTTGACACGTACCTGGATACAGAACTGCGCCAGCTTCCTCTCCAACCACGTCGCCGTCCCCGGCGGCAACCGATCCCATGCCGCCTCAGCTCCAGCATTCAGGGTGGGAGCCGAAGTCTTCTCGTCAGTCACCCCCTCTGGCTCCAAGCCGGCTATCGGGAGGTCTTCTGAGCCGGGCACCATTCCAGCCGCGACTGGGCGGACTGCCGGGGCCAACATCCTTCCTGCGGTAGGCGAGTCACTGCCAGCTGCTGCACGGGGTGTCACCACCGGACCCTCGGGGCACGCCGCTCTTGCGACCGGAGCGGGAGCTGCAGCTTCTCCCGTGGGCGCCGCCGCACCAGCAGTCGGCGCAGAGCCAGCATCGGGTTCAGGAGCAGACATCCTCCATCTGCTCCCCCTTGGTCTTTTCGCAGCACTCACTCTCCGGCCGGTAAGTTTTGTTTTTCGACCTCCGGCTTTGCTTTATGGCCGTGTTCCGAGGAGGTGGGGCTTCAACTTTCGCGCCTTTTCTGCGGGGAAGACGACTCTGGCGGGAATCTTTGCACCAAAAGATGGCGGCAAGATGGCGGATTTCAGAAGTTTCACAACGGATCATCGCTGACTGTCCGTACAAGGCGCACTTCACTAGGTAAGTGAATGGGTAAGTATCCTGTTCGTGACGCCAGAAGAGTCGATGTGTACCGCCCCGGAGCCACCTGATTGCAGCCTCCCCAGTGTACCGCCCCGGGGCTCGGCCGCGACCGAGCCGCTTAGATCCAGGCTTGCTGGTGGGTGGCTCGAGCATCTCCGGACCCGGGGGCCCCGTGCTCCACTTCGATCTGAAAGGGGGGCTGGCGGTTTTAGGGGACGTAGGTGTACGGCCGGGGCCGTGTTTGAGTTTGTGACGCCACCCACGGGTTGTGGTGAAGGTGGACACCACCGTTGCTATTGCGGGACACCCGGGGGGAGATGGTTGCGCAACCTCTGTGGGTAGAGATGGTGGCCCCGGGACCCGTTGGGGAGAGCTGGGCGGTGCAGGGAGGTGCGCGGCCGGAGGGCACTGTTGTACTCACGATTTGTAACACACATGAGTCTCTGATAAACCAAGTTGATGGTAGTCGGTGCCCGCAGCCGGCTGCGTCTGGTCCCCCACCCGGTTTGGTGGTCTCTGTCTTTCTCCTTCACCATGTTGTGTATTTGTAGGCTCCCTGCGCTTCAGCGTCGGGAGTCCGCTACCCGACTTTGCGGGCAAAAGGGCTCTCCCGACATCCACAGACACTGGCTCGTGGGATCTCTCTGCCTGTGCGGTGGCTTTCTATCCCCCTCGTTGGGCTGTTGTCTTCAGTTGGGACTTTAGGTGGGAAAGGATCTATAGTCCAGACCGCAATCAGTTAATTAACTCATTCCAGTGGCTTCTGGAACTCGTTTCAGGGTCTGAGTACCCCCTTTGTGCTCCGATTTCCGAGTCGGTACCGGAGGGCCACTACCCTGTGCCGGTCCACCACGGTTCCACCGAGCAGTCTTCCCGGCTCCTGCAGGCTGAGGCCACCATATGTCTCCTAGCCAAAAGGTTCCCGGGCTCCAACCCTGGCACCTGTCAGTTAGTTGCAGACCTGACACACAGGCCTGCCTCCACTTCCCTTCACTTCCTCTAACCGACAGCTCTTGACTGGCTTACTCCCGCGCCTCAGGCCCTCTGGACTCCTCGGTGGGCGAGGCCAACCGCCTGGCTCCGCTCCCCTGGTGTGTCCATCAAGCCCTGAGAGGGATGACTAGGTTTTAATTGTTGGCAGATGACACCTTTTTAGAGGACAGGTGTTGTGCGGGGCTCTAACTGTGACAACCTGGCTAGTCCAGGGCGTCACACCAGCGACACCTGAATGCAGCCTCCCCAGCTCCACCTGAATGCAGCCTCCCCAGCGCCACCTGAATGCAACCTCCCCAGCTCCACCTGAATGCAGCCTCCCCAGTGCCACCTGAATGCAGCCTCCCCAGCGCCACCTGAATGCAACCTCCTCAGCGCCACCTGAATGCAACCTCCCCAGCGCCACCTGAATGCAGCTTCTCTAGTGCCACTTGAATGCTAGTCTCTACTGCCACCCATTTGAGGTAGCTAGCCTGTAAGTCAGTGTTCAGCCATTTAAGTCATACAACATGACTTTAGTCACAATCTTCAGGAATTTCGTGGTTCTTGAACCATTTCCGTGTAGAGCAGGGTACTGGCTGGTTGTATGAGTGTACCATGGGTTTAGGGAATACTGTTTCTCCTGCACACAGACACAAAAGAATAATAAAACTTGTCCATATAGTTCTCCATGGAAAAAAAAGGCATGTAAATTAGTTCTTCATGAGCAATAAGGTCAGAAAGTATAGATCACTGAGCTAAACATGGGAAGAGAGGGGCAGTGCTTGTTCTTCATACCTGTTGCTTCCACAGCGTTTATACACTTCCGGACAAACCGGAAACCAATTTCATTCAGTTCCACTAAGAAGAAAGAAGAAGGTAACTGATCAGCTCAACAAATCATTAATTTCAATAGGTGACTGAAATGGGCAGTTTGGGTCAGTTCAGGAGCAGTCAGTTCCGGTATCAATTTCAATACAGAGCAGTCTGTGAGCTCACAGACCAGATGTGTGCACACAGAGCAATGTATGAGCCCATAGTCCAGATGTGTGCGCAGACTTTGCAATGGATGAGCTACTAGACCAGATGTATGAATACACAGAGCAGCGCAAGAGCCCACACACCAGATGTGTGCACAGAAAAAGCAACGTAGGGCTCACACAACAGATGTGTGACTACAAAATATGGTATATCGGCTCAAAGATGATCTCTACATGTGTGCACAGAGCAATGTATGGGCTCACAGATGATCACTGTGTGTGCACACAGAGAGCTATGCAAGGGCTCACAGATAATCACTATGTGTGTGCACACAGAGAGTGATGTATGGGTTCACAGATGATCACGATGTGTGCACACAGAGCACGATGTATGGGCTCACAGATGATCACTATGTGTGTGCACAGAGCAATGTATAGGCTCACAGATGATTACTGTGTGTGCACAGAGCGATATATGGGCTCACAGATCACTGTGTGTGTGCACAGAGCAATGTATGGGCTCACAGATGATCACTGTGTGAAGACAGATGTATGGACTCACAGATGATCACTATGTATGCACACAGAGCAATGTATGGGATCCCAGGTGAACACTGTGTGCACAGAGTGATGTATGGGCTCACAGATGATCATTGAGTGAACACAGATGTATGGGCTCACAGATGATCACTATGTGTGCACAGAGTGATGTATGGGCTCACAGATGAACACTGTGTGTGTGCACAGATTTATGGGCTCACAGATGATCATTATGTGTGAACACAGATGTATGGGCTCAGAGGCCAAATGTGCCCACAGAGTGATGTATGGGCTCACAGACCAGATGTGTGCACACTATGGGGGTCACAAAACAGACCTCTCCTGCTTCTTAAAGGGAAGGTGTCGTGGATTTATATAATCCAAACAATGATTACTTGTAAGATAACATGCAGTTATAATGTTGTCTTGCTTTAAATAAAGATGTCTTTCAGTTTTTATAATGCTGGAAAGCTGGCAATGGGGGCTACCATTTTACATTCTAAGTTTTAGCACGACAGTGCAGGCTCAATTTACAGCACCTCATGGACATAGGTGATAGTAGTCGGATTCCGACCCATTTAGTTCTATTACAACCGAAATGGTAACGCCTATGTGGGCTGCCCAATTCACAGCCGTGGGTGTGTTCAGCCGCCATTTTTCCATAGCCCACGCTTGCGGCCGGGCTGCATTTTTCTCCTACAGCCAGGATCTGAAAGATCCTAACAGATCCTAGAACAGTAACGTTACCGACAGTTGGAGCGGCGTGCAGGAGTGGATTACCATCTCCAAGGACACCCCCTCCCCCTGCTCTACCCAGCCCCGCTCTCCCCCCATCACCGGCATCCATGCAGCAGAGCTGTGTGTGTGTTTGTTTGCGTACCTGTATGCAGAGCATGTGAGTACCGGCACCCCTCCCCCCTCTACCGCTGCTACTGTCTCCACTGACACCCACCAATCCTGTCCTATGTGATACTGTCTGCTGAGCCGTGTATCTAATCCTCTCTTGTGTGATACAGCAACTCAGCAGACCGTATCTAATCCTATCCTGTGTAATACTGTCTGCTGAGTTGCTGTATCTAAACCTATCCTGTGTGATATTAGCTGCTGAGCTGTTTATATAATCCTCTCCTATGTGATAGTCTGCTGAGCCGTGTATCTAATCCTCTATGTGAAACTACCTCCTGAGCTGTGTATCTAATCCTCTCCTATATGATACTGCCTGCTGAGCCGTGTATCTAATCCTCTCCTATGTGATACTGTCTACTGAGCTATGTATCTAATCCTCTCCTATGTGATACTGCCTGCTGAGCCGTGTATCTAATCCTCTCCTATATGATACTGCCTACTGAGCCGTGTATCTAATCCTCTCCTATGTGATACTGCCTGCTGAGCCATGATTCTAATCCTATCCTGTGATACTGCCTGCTGAGCTGTATCTAATCCTATCCTTGTGAAACCGCCTGCTGAGCTGTATCTAATCCTATCCTTGTGATACCGCCTGCTGAGCTGTATCTAATCCTATCCTGTGTGATACTGTCTGCTGAGCCATGTAGCTAATCCTCTCCTATATGATACTGTCTTCTGAGTTGCTGTATCTAAACCTATCCTGTGTGATACTGTCTGCTGAGCTGTGTATCTAATCCTATCCTGTGTGATACTGTCTCCAGAGCTGGGTATCTAATCCTATGCTCTGTGATACCCTCTGCTGAGCTGTGTATCTAATTCTATCCTGTGTGATACCCTCTGCTGAGCTGTGTATCTTATCCTATCCTGTGTGATACTGTCTCCAGAGCTGGGTATCTAATCCTGTCCTCTGTGATACCCTCTGATGAGCCTTGTATCTAATCCTCTCCTGTGTGAGACTGTCTGCTGAGCTGTGTATCTAATCCTTCCTGTGTGATACAGCAACTCAGCAGACAGTATCTAATCCTATCCTGTGTGATATTGTCTCCAGAGCTGTGTATCTAATCCTATCCTCTGTGATACCCTCTGCTAAGCTGTGTATCTAATCCTATCCTGTGTGATGCTGTCTGCTGAGCTGTGTTTCTAATCCTATCCTGTGTGATACTGTCTGCTGAGCTGGGTATCTATTCCTATCCTGTGTGATACTGTCTCCAGAGCTGTGTATCTAATCCTATCCTGTCTGATTCTGTCTGCTGAGCTGTGTATCTAATCCTATCCTGTGTGATACAGTCTCCAGAGCTGGGTATCTAATCCAATCCTGTGTGATACTGCCTGCTGGGCTGTGTATCTAATCCCAATATGTGTGATACTGTCTTCTGAGCTGTGTATCTAATCCTATCCTGTGTAATACTCCTGCTGTCCTTGGTGGCACTTTATACATTTCTGGTCACCAACAAAATGGCTCTGCACTGTGATCCTAAATTTCATTCCCTGTTATCCTGTTGTAAACATCCAGATTGGGAGGGGGAGGTGACATCGCACACAGGAGAGCAGACTCTGCCCACTTTACTGCAGCTGTAATCCAGGCTAATTTCTACAGTGGGATTTCTCTAGGATTTCAGTAGCTGCTCCCCCTAGTGTTTAACAGTGGAAAATATCAAACTTTTTATTTTTTTTATATTTTGTTCAATTAAAAACAAATAATATTTAAACAAAACATTAAAAAATTTAATACTTAAATTTTTTCAGTTATTTATTTTTTTTTTTTGGATGACTCCTTCCCTTTAAGCAGCGCACATGTGATAAGTGTTTTGAGTGACCGGTGGGGGTCTCAGTAACCAGAATCCACTGATTTGCAAGGCATTTCATGCCTATCACGTATTAGAAAAGAAAATGAAGACAACATGGACATCGCCTTTAACTGCATAAGGCTACATTCACATGGCATGAAAAAAGCATTACAACAAGTGAATACGGCTTGTGCATTACCAAATTGTTTTTGCAATTAAGGTGTTAAAATCCTCAGACAGGTACAGGCTCAGTATAAAAGGGAAAACTAGCTGTGACCACTATACTGTAAGAAACCGTGGGCTCTGTGATCTGCACAACACCTGTAAGTGTTTTATCTTCTGGGAGTAGAGGATGGTTCCGATAAATGGCTTCAGGCAGAGAGGGGATGCTCAATTTATGTTACAAAGTCTTACAACTGAACCCAAGAACAAATCTTTATTTTCTAGACACTGCATGCACAGTCAGAGAAAGGTACACTAACAACATTCACATAATGCAAGTCTCCATCACAGCACCACCCCCATCGGTCACTCAGACACAAAGCACAGCCCTGAGCCCTCCACATGAGAGACGAGGCTGCAACCAATCGACCCCACTGACATCAACAATGAAGGACTCTGCGACAAGTGACAGAATCATGGGCCCATGTGAATAGAGCCTAGCACCACAAGCGGGGACATGAAGGGGATACAGTGTGTACTCACTTTCATCACGCTTTGTTATAGGGCTGTGATAAATCTACAAGGAAAAAGAGAAAAAACAATATGGAATCATTAGGAAAACCATTAGACTACCAAGAGTATGGTCATGAATAGGGCAACATGTGCTGCAGCCATTACTTCTCATGAGATGGTGGTGGGGCGTTATCTTCCTTGGGGGTTATGAAGTTTCATTTCTGTACAGAGATGGGATACTGCCATCTGCACATTTCATCATTGCTGAATTTTGCCCTTGGATATGTAGACTCCATTACCCATTAAAGGGAACCAATCACCAGGAATTTCCTACATAACCTAAAGCCAGTGCTATACTGGCACCATCAGGCTGATTCTATACATACCTGTAGTGGTCAGCTCGGATGTTTAGGTTTTGAAACACAAGAAAGTAAAGTTTATAAAATCATCAGCTTCTTGAGTGACAGCAGCTGAGGATCAGATAATTTCTGGAGGGGTATTCAGAGTTATCCCCTCCCCCTGTTAGAATTAACAAAAGTATTATACAATTGATTTACCTTTACTTGCAGGACCTGTGCTGAGGTCATACCCATGTGACCAGAAGGGGCGGGGCCTCAGCCAACAAAGCTGATACCACCTGGTCACATGTGTATGACCTCACACAGGTCCTGCAAGTAAAGGTAAATCAATTGTATAATACTTATGCTAATTCTAACAGGGGTAGGGGATACCTCTGAATACCCCAAGATATTATCTGACCCTCAGCTGCTGTCACTCAAGAAGCTGGTAATTTTATAAACTTTACTTTCTTGGATTTCAAAACCTAAACATCCGAGCTGACCATTAAAGGAGAATGTAGAGAATCAGCCTGATAGTGCCAGTATAGCACTGGCTTTAGGTTATATAGGAAAATCCTGGTGATTCGTTCCCTATAATACAAAGCAGAAGGAGGAGCGAGGGACTGAGCAAATGCTTGTTTTTACGGTCTTAGGCAGTGTGCACATGATGCGTTTTTGCCGTGTTATTTCTTGCATATTTTCAGAAATCTGCAAGGTTATCTGGATGGCAGCAAATTCTATGAGAATTCTGTGCCCACATTCGGGATTTTTACCTTGCAGATTTTGTTGCAGAAAAAATCTGCAGAATGTCAATTCTTTCTGCGTTTTTTACCGCGTTTTCACCATTGAAAGCAATTTTAAAAATTGCGGCAAAAAACATAACAAATATTCACTTTTTTCTGCAGTGTTTTTCCCGCCAGAACATGCAGATTTGGGCATAGATCGTCTGCAACCAAATCTGCAACGTGTGTACATAGCCCTAGAATGAAAAGTTGTTGGAAAAAGATCCAAGGAAGACAGATATGCAGAACCAGGAACCAGAACTGCAATCACTGCTTCCTACAGTATGCATACACATAAATGACACAAAGTATTATATCATGACAAAAACAAACCGCGACTCTGCTACATCCTAGCATGTAACCAAATGCCTCTGGGGCAGACATGCAGGATAAGCCTATAGCTTGGAGAGAGCAAAAAAAAGTTACAATAGTCACTATAAAAACTGAAGCCTTTTATTAGACCCTAGACGCCCCTCCAGGGTTCTGCCCAGAACATGCCCAGACCAGAGCAGACACTGTGCCACTATATCACCAAGGGTTACAGTGTATATATAGGGGTAGCACCACAGCTTTGAGGTTAAATGTGGTGCAATTGGGTCTATAATGCGACATGGCAACATCTCTAAGGAGTTTCTATGATTTCCTCCAGTTTCTTCCTATACTACAAACATATACTGTCCACATTGGTTTTCTATCACATGGACCCTACTGAATAGTAAAAAATCTTGAGAACTAAAGAGGACAAGATAGACTATGGCTGGTGACACACTCTGTACAATGAGGCAGAATATGTTAGTACTATAGAAGCCACAGGAAATAAAATTAAAACACTATTTTACATGTAGCCCGGGCAACAATCCCCTTATGCTGTAGACACTATTAAAGACTAGCAGGAGAATTAGATTGTGGCTAGTCATGTTTAGGGTACATGGCAGAAGGGCTGAGTTACAGCATCGGGTGTGTGGCCCACAAAAGTCACCGTCACAAACAAAGTGAGCACATGATATTCGCACTTATAATGTGTTAGTGTCAGTAAGCAGCCTCCTGCCCCTATATTAGGAGGAACAGTCAATCATCAGGATCGTAGCGATAGTCAAAGGCCTGCAGGAAAACTAGAAATATTTATCCGAACAATAGAAAAGGTTTCCAACATCCGGTATATCTCACAACAAGCTAAATTCATCTACGTGTCTAGTTCACTCACTGCATGAAAGTTGTATAATCCTACAATGACCACAAGATGGCAGTATTGCATTTCTCCTGTGGCAAGATTCCCATTACCAGTTCCAGTATATGGGGAGAGGTTAGAATAGTTTTCCTATCACTAGTTTTCATTTTACCAGAAGTAGTTGCCATTATACTCCACAGCACCTTACAGACATCAATATTAGGGATGAGCAAATGTATTCGCCACCATTCGGTATCTGACGGATAATGGGGTATTCGAGGTATTCGCTATCTGACGGCTAATGTGGTATTTGCTCAGATACTTTCATTTTCATTTCTGCCTTCCTGGTGCCTTTTTCCAGCCAATGAACACATCTGATGTTGCTTGCCCTCACAGTAACGCCACAGCCATCTTTGTTGTGGTGTTACTGTGATTGGCTTGGCCACACAGCGTCATAGGGACTACATAAGGCTGCCGCCATTTTGGTCAGTCGGTCTCTCCCTCTCTTTTTCTTACTCACCGATCACGGGCGCGCGCTGCACAGCTGTCACACTGTGGCGGGTTCTCCAGCTTTTGAAAATGCCAGCCACTCATTATTCCATTTCGTTTTCCCTGCTTCCCCCGCCCACCGGCGCCTATGATTGGTTGCAGTCAGACAAGCCCCCACGCTGAGTGACAGCAGTCTCACTGCAACCAATCACAGCCACCGGTGGGCGGGTCTAAATCGTGTAGTAAAATAAATAAATAAATAATTTAAAACAACGACGTGTGGTTCCCCCCCAAATAATACCCAGCCGAGGTAAGCACACAGCAGCGGCCCAGTATTCTCAGGCTGGGGAGGGCGAGGGCCATGGTTACGGCCCCCCTCCCGCAGCCGATAAGATCAGCCCGCTGCTGCCCCGAGAATGTCGCATCCATTAGATGCGATCGTCCCGGCGTGTCACTGGCCCTTCTCGATTGCCGTGATGCGGTGGCAATCGCGATAATAAGGAGTTAATAGCAGCCCACAGCTGCCACTAAGTCCAAGATTAGTAATGGCAGCGTCTATGACACGCGATCACTAATCTGTAAGTAAATAAACACAACACCGAAAAATCCTTTATTTAAAAAAAAAAAAACACCAAAACACCCCTCTGTCACCACTTTATTAACCCCTTCAAATATCCAGGTCCGGCGTAATCCACACTGATTCAGCGACGTCTGTGAGCGAGTGCTCAATGCAGCCTCATTCCGTGAACGATGCTGCAGGGGTAACTCCAGGTCATTTGTCAGGGTCGGTGATGTCAACACATTACCGCTCGCGAGCACTTCAGTGCTGCTGTAAAGCACAACTCAGAGTGACGTCATTGACCGGCTGTGACCCTGCAAGAACTCAGATCAAGCTTCCGCAGGGTCACTGCTCTATCACAAATAAAAGCTGTAATTACATCCATCCATTTATTATCTAGCTATCCCTCTATTTATCTATCCTTTTTTCATCCCTCTCTCTCATCCATCCATCCCTCTCTCTCATCCATCCATCCCTCCCTCTTATCCCTCCCTCCCTCTTATCCCTCCCTCCCTCTTATCCCTCCCTCCCTCTTATCCCTCCCTCCCTTCTATCCCTCCCTCCCTTCTATCCCCCCCTCCCTTCTATCCCTCCCTCCATCTATCCCTCCATCCATCCCTCCCTCCATCTATCCCTCCCTCCATTATCTATCTATCCTATCTAATCTATCTATCTAATCTATCTGATAGAGGGATAGATAGATAGATAGTCACCCCCCTAAGACAATAGGGACACACCAGTGGGCGGAGCCAGGCAGATGGTGACGCCCACCTAGGGGTTCTGAGGTGTCAGGGGAGGAAACACAGCAGATCCGTCTAGACAGTGGAAGTGAGAGGAGTGAAGTGGTAGTCGGGGTTGTAGCTCCCGGACTACCTGAGCTGACTAGGTGGCAGATGGCAAAGCAGGGCCACAGGCGACGGAGATCGGGTCGCGGGAAACCTTAACTGGACTGGGGCAGGGATGTAGCCCACCGGTGCCGACAGCGGGAATCCGGTCCGGAGGCTGTGCACAGTCGGGGTGCCTGGACCCCAGGGCGAGGACAGCTTCAAGCCCCATGTCAATTAGCCAGCAGGGGGCAAGATTCCACATCTTGTCCCACCAGTAAGCCCATATAGAGTGATACGGAAGCCCAACGCCGGAAATAGGGCGTCTGCAAGTGCCTGCAAAAATCCCAAGGGTCAGATCTCGTGGGCAACAGCTCCCACAGCAAAAACAATGGGAGCTGACTTTTCCCATTTCATGCGGACTAGTCAACACACAAAACAAAACACTGAAGCGCCCAACCTACACCCCACCTACTGTCTCCTCCCCAAAATCCTTTAGAATGAAAGCCTGCAAGGGCAGGGCCCTCTTCCCTCTATACTAGTCTGTCTATTGAAACTTGTATATGTATTCTGTATGTAACCCCCTTCTCATGTACAGCACCATGGAATCAATGGTGCTCTATAAATAAATAAATAATAATAATAAAAATAATCCTGGCACTTCGCCCCAGCTCATCCCGTTGCCCTGGTGCGGTGGCAAACGGGGTAATAAATGGGGTTGATACCAGATGTGTAATGTCACCTGACATCAAGCCCGGCAGTTTGTGATGTCATAGCGTTTATCAGATACCCGACATCACCAACTGTCAGTAATAAAAATAAAAAAAAGAAAAAAAAATATAAAAAAAAATATTTGAAAAAAAAACACTCCGCAACCATTCCCTCTTTCACCAATTTATTGTAAAGGAAACAAAATCCCCTGTAATCCATTTTGGAAGTCCCACGACGACGCTGGACCTTCTAGAATATGGGGGGCATGCTCAGGGAACGTATCCCCCATTTTCTAGGAGTGCAGACCCTCCATGTGAGGAGTGTGGGTGCAAAGAATCTGCGCCTACCCTCCCCAAGTCCACATCAGCAGTGTCCGTGCAGCTAGAACAGCTCTCACTGAACACAGGAAGCTGAGCTGACAGCCGCTCTCTGCACATGCGCCAAGCATTTATTGTGAAGGAAGGATCGCGGGGGATCAACGCTGCAAAAAGGTAGAAACACGGGGTAACCCCAGAAACACCGGGGGTGACTTAGCTGGACCTGGGGAGGAGTTTTCTGTCGCATGTGTCATGCTCATGTAACAGAAATCAGAAAAAGAGTGTGAATGCAGGGGGCGTGTTGGTGTGCACCCTGCCATCTTGGATGAATCGGGAGGAAGCAGAAATGCAGTCAGGCACCTTCTACAGACAGTGCCCATACTGTTTCTGCCTTTTCCCCTCCATTTCAGCCTCTTCCTCAGTCACATTCAGGTCCAACATGAAATTATTCTGGTTTCCCATAGACTTACATTGGTGTTTGAATATTCGCGAATACTCGCCAGATATTCGGCGAAGCGAATAATAGGGTATTCGCTCATCCCTAATCAATATCATTGTCCCCTTTGGGGAACACAATCTAAGGTCCCTATCAAGATAGGTTTGGAGTGTGGGAGGACACCAGATCCGGATTACCCAGAGGAAAAGCACGCAAACACGGGGAAAACATACAAACTCCTTGCAGATGTCCATATTGGGATTTGAACCCAGGACCCCAGTGCTGGAAAGCAACAATGCTAATCACTTAGGAAAAAAATAATAATAAATATCTTAATGTTTGTCTCTTTCATTAGATTTTTAAAGAGGAGAAATAATTTTTTCTTTTATTTTTTTACAAAATGGACTGTATGTTTCATACTGTAAGCCCAAATGGTAGAGAAGTTTATTAATCCCCATCAAATGCTTTTGGATTGAACTAAAAAAAATACCATCCTAAAACCAATCTTTATTGATATGTTTTAAATACCCCAAAGGGGTGCATTGATATAAGTGCAAAACTAAATGAATAACCCAAATAGTATCATAAAGCCCTCCCCAAGAAGAAAAAAAGCTATATTTCAATAAGAAAAGCACCATCAAAAATGCCTATAGGCAAAAAAAAACCCTTGTAAAGCTGAATTAGGTAGCTGTATCCTGCCTAACCGCAAAGGTGGGCACCCGAATAACCATGTAGAAGCAAGTATGCAAATAAAGTGCTAGAGCAATATTTATTCAATAACAGTAAAGAAAACCCAATATTAGGTCAACATCCATGCAAGCGAAATCCATTTAAAGAACCCATTTATCAACAAATACAATTAGAGTTTATATAGGAGGGGGGAGGGAAAAAAGGGGGGAGGGAAAAAAAGGGGGGAGGGAAAAAAGGGGGGAGGGAAAAAGGGGGGGAGGGAAAAAAGGGGGGTGGGAAAAAAGGGGGGTGGGAAAAAAGGGGGGTGGGAAAAAAGGGGGGTGAAAGGGGGGAGGGAAAAAAGGGGGGAGGGAAAAAAGGGGGGAGGGAAAAAAGGGGGGAGGGAAAAAAGGGGGGAGGGAAAAAAGGGGGGAGGGAAAAAAGGGGGGAGTAATCAGGAGGTTAGTGATGAGGAATATATAATTTTTTAAAGTAATTACTGATGAACTATCTAAAATGAAAATGTCAATGTCAATGTAGCGCCCCTGACACCATCCGGGCGCTGCAAGGTTCTGCATCCCCACCAGGATGCAGGGCCTACCCCCTTAGGGACCCAGATCCCCAGTGACGGGCCCAACAAAAACCCAGGTAATTCCAGTTTTCCCCAACATTCCTCCATACAATGGTATTTAGCTAGGGTGGGACCAATGGATGGCCGCCTAGAGGTGGAGCCTCTCCAGTACACTAGGGGGGGCAGACTGTGGAGAAGGGTCAGAACTGCAGAGACTGTAGAAAGTGTCAGACAGCAGGAGGGAGTGTGAAGGTGGAAGTGAAGTGACACCTTGACTCGGGCTAGCGGTGACCTAGTATCGAGGAGAAGTAGTTGCCGGTGGAGTACGGTGGAGTAGTCCCGGAACTAAGCACTGACGGAGTACAGGACCCTAGGACAGGAGAGATCTTCAAGCCGACCTGTTAACACCTACACAGCAAGGGGACCATCAAGGACGTTGCTGACCCTAAAGAATCCGCAGACTCAGTAGCAAAGGGAGAACCGGGGACAGGACGATAGACTCCAACCACACAGGGTTCACGCAACCGTCAGGCGGACAGAGGTGGACAAACCACAAAACGGGGACCCCCAGTGTTCTATACCACGGGGACCCACTTACCAGAGACAGGTGTAGGGGAAGAAGGTACCAGAGAACCAAACTGGCACTGGGATAAATGGGACCTGGAGGTGAAACCAGCCGGCCTCGGGCCACCAGTTAACATCTCAAGAAAGTGAGTAAACCAGTTGCACTGAATACCTGTGTGGACTACCTTCTTCCGACGCTCACTGTACCATACACCTGCTGGGGCAAAAACCTCCTTGCAGAGGGACTACCATACTAGCTGCCAATACCACCAGCACCAGTAGAGACATTCTGCAGTGGCGGCTCCCTACACTTAGCCGCAACACCGTAAGTGGCGTCACAAATAAACTTTATTCAACAATCCCCTGTAAATATCCCCACTACAAAAAGGGCTCAGGGCATGGAACCGGGTAACGATCACCACCGTGACATTCCCAAGAGACACTGCCTGGAACAGAGTACCGCATATCCCTGGGCACGACATCAACACGTAACCCAGATATACAACATAACTTTACATCTGAGGAAATTAAGTTCTTATTAATGCTATCGTGAAATAGACATTCTTAAAGGGAACCTGTCAGGTCCAATATGCACCCAGAACCACGTGCAGTTCTGGGTGCATATTGCTAATCCCGGTCTAACTGTCCCTGTATACACTTGCATGGATAAAAAAAATCTTTAGAAAAAGTATTTCTAAAGATCTTTTATCATATGCCAATGAGCAAGGGCATTATTCCCCTGGGCGTTAGTTGCCCCTCATTAGCATGTTAGTACGCCCCTGTGGGCATTCTATCATGCTAATGATTGTGCAGTGTCACATGATGAACTCACTCACCTCTCCGCCCCGGAGTTTGGGTCATGCACACTACTTCAGTTTGAAGCCAGGACGAGTTTACCCGGCTTCATAGTGCGCACGACCCAAACTCCGGAGTCATACGCACTGAGCTGAAATCCAGCGGCGATGGTGGCGCAGAGGTGAGTGAGATCATCTTGTGATGCTGCGTATTCATTAGCATGATAGCATTCCCACAGGGGCGTACTAACATGCTAATGAGGGGCAACTGGCTGGGGAACTAACGCCCAGGGGGCTAGTGGCCTCGCTCATTAGCATACGGTAAAAGATCTTTAGATATACTTTTTCTAAAGATCTCTTTATCTATGCTAGTGTATACAGGGACTGTTAGGCAGGGATTAGCAATATGGACCCAGAACTGCTCGCGGTTTTGGGTGCATATTGGACCTGACCGGTTGATTTTAATGTTATGAAAGAGAAGGTGTCAGCAGGATTTAGCACTATAAAGGGAGTGTCCCCTAGTTTTCCTTCTTTTCTCTTTACTATCAAATAAATACATGGCCATAATGGCGCTGTGAAGCTGATTAAATGGATACCTGCAGTGAAGAAATCTAATCTTTGGTTGCTGAATAATCTTCCTCTAAAGTTTTCATGATGTCATCATCTGTGCATAGCAGCGGGACACGGGGGGTAGGGTCTTCTAATTCTTCTCCGCCCCATCGCCTGCCTCCTCTGTTTCTTCTACAGGTTACTGATTATTCAGTGACCTGCCTTCTTGTTGAAATTCCAGGCTGCAACCATGATTACGGTGGGCAGTGCGTGCGTAGTGTGATCCTGCGGGCGGACTGCAGGTCTTCAATAAAATGGTTCTGGATGTGAAGCATGCACAGATCGAGGTGTCAGCTCAATGACCACTTCATTAAGCCAGAATCTTGATATGCACATGCGACGCATCTGGTGCCATTTTATCCATTTTATTGAAGACAATCTGTAGAATCACACTGCGTACGGTTTTCAATAAAATGGTGCTAGTGGCAACGCATGCAAAAATTGAGTTTTCGGCTTAATAAACATCTAAAAAAAAAGGCAGATCACTAAATAATCAGTGACCTGTAGATAAAACAATAGAGGCAGGTGGAGGGGTGGGGAAAAATTAGAAGACCCTACCCCCATGTCCCATCCCAATGCATAGATGACATTTCACTTACTTTATAGTGCTAAGTCCTGCTGACACATTCTCTTTAAGTTCTCAAACATCATGTTAATGGATCATCATAATTATAGGAACATGTGTTATACAATGATGAGCAAAAGGATAACAATGTTTTGAACTTTTGACTTTCAGGCTCCATATCTCCCCATCCACTACAGCTTCGAACGTGAGACTACCTTATTTTATAGACAACCATTTTGGCTATCTCATACATAAATTTGACTTGCAACTATTTAGCATATGCTTAGTTATTCAGATTATCATCATGTCACTGCATTGTTACTGTTTTGCTCCTGGTGGTGGACAAAATCTTTTTCATCCCGTATACCTCAAATTATAACCTGTTCTCAGATTTCCTAATAGCTCACAGATTGATTCCCAAGTGAAAGTCACTGGTTCAAATCAAAGAGCAGCCATAGAGAAGATTAAATTGTCATTATCATCTTCAGAGTACAGGGGAAGAAGGGGTTTATTCCGCGCAATCCACCAGATAAGACGTAGAAATGTTGTTAAATAAATCACTCTTTTATTCCATAGGTCTACGCGTTTCAAGGTATAAAACCTCTTCCTCAGGACCAGAATATCAACAATCAATATGGAATAAAAGAGTGATTTATTTATCAACATTTCTACGTCTTATCTGGTGGATTGCGCGGAATAAACCCCTTCTTCCTCTGTACTCTGAAGATCTCTCCACGTGGGGCCGCGGCAGCCACCATTATCTCATGCTATCTGTGGTGGTTGTGACCTTTCACAACCTCATCTGGCGAGTGTATTACACTATATACTAAGCGCTTGTTTATCTGGTAAAACCCTATTAGCGCTTCTCTTTTCTAGCTTTATTATTGTCATGATCATGACAATGATAAAGGCATAAAGCCGAAATGCATCTTGTCGTGCGTTTACAGCAGTAATATTTTTTCCAATCTCTGCCTGAATTAACTTGTCATATGCGGCTATGTGATATTTTTATCAAATTTTGAAATAAAGAAGAATATTTTATACTTTATCTACTGCTGAGCTCGCTGGATTTTGTCTTTTCTCTTCATATTGTGTGTTGGCAAGAGCTCCTGCCATTCAATCCGATGTAGAGGCTCCTCATGAAATAGCAGCATATCTATTGGACTTTCCTGTACGGTAAGCTGGCTTTCTTCTATTTTTTCATAATTAGACTGAGAGCCACAGAAGCTCCTTTAAGGGTATGTGTCCACGATCACGACCCATTGCAACCTGGATGCAGTGGGTCCTGACCTACGAGGCCGCTAGTCTTCCCCAAAGGAGACTGCAGCTGCTCTTGCCCACGGTCCGGTCTCAGGCAGTTGTGGTCTCTTGGTGTGTTTTCCCTGCAGAGAATGCTTCTGTCTCCGCAGCAAGAATTGAGATGCTGCAGCTCGGGTAGCCGCACCGCAGGTCAGTTGTCACTGCAGGAAAAAACAAGTACAGTGGGCACGGGACTTCTAGAAATCCCATCCACTGTGCTTGTACTGTACATCGCAGCGTTTTGGATGCAGGGAAAACATGCTGCTTCCAAAACACTGTGAACCCGGATCGTGGGCATGCACCGTAAGAGTAATATGCGAGTGTCGCAATACTTTTAGTGATATATAGTGAAAGAAATACAAATTGTTATTGCAAAAACCACAATGGTCTAATAAGTTCATGGCCCAGAAAAAGGTCTGATGATGCATTAGACACATAGCATGCATCTAAGCAGAATGTTATTGCCTGTAATTGCGTTACACTGGGAATCTAAAGATGGGGATGGGTATTTCTGCTGTTCTCACACTACACACATGGATCTGCCTGATAAAGCACACACTTTGTCTAATTATAAGCTAGAGCTATTTCCAACCACATAATATAACCCAAAGTGATGGACTGCTGTTGCAAGCTACATAACATAAATACCTACTAATTACTGACACAGTCTTCACAGGCAAAGGCCAGACACAACACGTACCGGTTCTTTCCCATCCATTGACTCGATCCACAAGCGCCTGTTGGTCTCAGAAGGTGCCTGTAAAGTGATTGTCCCCTGCCTGAAACACAAAAACATGACTGTGTGAATTGAATTCTGAGAAATAGCATTAAAAAATACACAAATATAAAGGTCATGTTATAAGGAGAATCTGTAGTATTCTTACATCTCGTACCCACTCTGACTTTGATAAAGGGGCCCAAACCTGTGCAGTCAGTTAAGGAGAGGTGACCGTCCATGTGCAGCTCTCTCCATTTATGTCTATGTGAGTCCTGACAAAAATCAAGCAAAAAGCACTCAGCAATTTTCAGAACTCCCATAGAAGTAAATGAAAGTAGACGCACATGTGTGTCCACCTCTCTAGTCCTGGGGGTGCAAATATAGGACACACAAATGTAAGCTACTTCAGGTTGTGTGGAAGTGTGTAAAGTTTGATAAGTATTTTATTAGAACATCAATGGCCAAAACTCAAGCAAAATGCACTATACAAACGACACAAAGGACACAAGCATAATTAAAAAGGATCCAAACACTCACCTCTCATTGGTCTCTACATCGAAGCAAAATCTCTTATCAATGGAGTCACTTTTTCTTCTTATGCAAGATTTAAGAGTTAGATCTTGGCTCACCTACACAAAGACACAAGAAACACCATACTGATCACTGGATATATAGAAGAAGCAAATGGCAGAGCAAGAGTGAGAAGAAGAGCAAGGAGAGATTGATGCAAGATCACAAGAAGAATAGTAAGAAAGCAGAGAAGAACCAGCAAAAGGAGTGACAGAGGATTGCGGACATGGAGACCAAGTGTGACATGTAAGCAGTAATTTGAAGATGACAGTGGTACGACCGTAAAAAATAGCATCAATATAAAAGAGAGAAGATCACACAAAGGTTACTACAAGGGTGCAAAGCAAGCGATGATGAAGAGAAGAGCCAGCAATGAGTGTCTCCCTTCTGACAGATGGTGCGGCCGGATTATCACACAGGCTTTCCTTGCAGGCAAACAGGATTAGACAATCACTAAGCACAGGCACAACCACGATGACGAATGCCATCACCACAGACAACTCTATGTAACCACAGATTCTAAAAAAAGGATTTGAGCTTTTGCAGGTGACTGCAGATTATTTTATAGGAGTATGAGGTGAGTGAGAAAACCCTGTATAGTTAGTCCATGACAGGTTTGTAGATTTTCACTGCTGAAGTCAGCTCACATTTTAGGCTCTTATATACAGATTTAAAGGGGTTGTACGAGATTAAGATATTGATAACATATCATTACGATAGGCCATCAATATCATATCAATGGTGACCAAACACCTAACACTTCCACTGATCAGCTCATTTTTGGTGCTGTGGCTGCCAAAAGTACACATTACATGAAGCCGGCAGAGCCATTCACCTCATTAGGCTCTGGGCTGCAGACCCTGAGAACAGCCATGATGTGGAATGCTCATGGTGGCTGGGGGATCTGGTGTTAGCTAATCAGTGGGGTTGACAGGTGTTGAACTCCACCTATCTAATATATATTGATGACCTATCCTGGGGGTAGGTCATCAATACACAAGTCCATGACAATCCCTTTAAAGGAGAGACTGTCACTAGCACACAAAGGATACAAAGACAACATAATGGAGAG